>NC_056746.1:1083017520-1083257520 GCF_019279795.1 Protopterus annectens | reverse complement strand
ACTCACGCCTAGGGCCAATTTAGAGTGTCCAATCCACCTACAACATGTCTTTGTGATGTGGGAGGAAACCGGAGCACCCAGAGGAAACCCACGCGACCATAGAGAGGACATGCAGACTCCGCACAGAAGGCACCCCAGCCAAGAATCGAACTGGAGAACCTCTTGCTGTGAAGCAGCAACGCTAACCGCTGCACCACCGTGGCCGCCGGGCTTTTAATGTTTTGAGGAATTTTTTTCTGGTTTGTATGATAATAGATTTGGTTTGCCTTTAACAGATGTCTAAAAATCAGATGAAACTGTTTGGACTTTTTCATTGAAGGCATAATACTTCTTACGTTGGCTACTAAATTATGCAGAAAACCAGCAGCCTGCCATTACGGTTTACCTGCTGGCAACCATCATCTGTCTCATCTTTTGAGAATAATATATGGGGAGTTTGTTAAGGCTGGGAAATTTGTAGTAAATATGGTGATTATCTATCAAAAACAAGGGATATATGCAAATGTTTTTAAGGAGCGGGTACAGTTATAATAAGGGTGTAATAACAGCTTATTGGCAAGCTGTCTCCAAACCTAGGGAAAACATTTGGGTCAGCATAATAATGAAGTTGATAGTTTGATAAAAACATATCTGGGGAATAAAGACTTTCAAAATGAAGTGTTTTTGTGACCGAATAGAGTGAGGATGTCATTTATAGTGTCACAACTATGGCAACCTGCTTGGTTACTTATTTCCTCATGCCAGTATAAAAAGACCCGCATATTTATTGGTGTGTAATCAGCTTAGAAGACCAAATCAGAATTTATCATTATATGTGATAAAACACAGTAGTTCTTGATTACCCCATGCTGTCTTTGTGTAGTATGTGGTTTTATAGAAAAAAATAATTCTGTAATCTTTACATCAGTGGAATAATTATTGCGCTAGCACAGTAACTGTAGTAGCCAAATAATCACTTTACACCTTCCTAGTAAAAACAATTGGTGAAAAATCTAACATGATGTATATGCAAATTCATGTTTTATGTGTGTGTGACTTCTGACCTTTACCCAAAGAACATAGTAAAATGATTTTTGTGTTTAATTCATGTTATTACTTTACCTTTTAAGTATCTAAGGTATGTTGCTGTTAAAAATATCTCATTGCATTCCATGCAATTTCCAGTCATTTTAGTACAGACTCTTCAGTCTTTAGGCACAGTTTTCTTCTTCAGTTTATTTTTTGTTTTATTTTCAGGCATGAAACCTGTTGTATTTGTGGGCAGTAATAATAGTACACTGCTGACAGCACATTTCAGTACCTTTTTTGTTTGTTTTGGTAATTACAGCAGTTTTGCGTAGGGTAAGGTGTTGCTGGCACAAAGTTCAAGTACATTACTGTGGCCATTTTGAAATCCAGTTTTGGTGGTATCACATCATAGGTGATTGCTGGAAGTAGCTAGTTGTCTGCTTGGGCAGGCTGCGGATAAAAGCAAAATGCAGTGTGGTTATTGTAGTGAAGTAATCATTGCTGTGGCTTGGTGTAGCGAGGAAAGTACAGTGTCTGGGAGCTACAAATTGAAATACATTACTGTGATCGTTGTTCTTTCACTTTCCTTTTGGCTAAGCACCAGAAGGGTTTGGAGAAGGTGGTTATCTTTTTTGAGGGTAGGAAGGTAGTCTTCTTGTGAAAGCACAGGGCAGTTAGTTATGTAGTCTGACTTGCCTACTTGTAGTGTATATGTATATAATCAACAAGTTGAAATTCATTACTGATGTCACACCTTCCATTTCCAGTTACACTCAGATATGTGAACAGAATTTTTTTTTCTTGTTTTGGTGGCAGGGTGTATAATAAAACAATGGCAGTTACATGATTCATGCAAAAAATCATAGGTAGTGCTAGATTTTGATGGAGATATAGAAGTCCAAGAGCAGCAGGTTCAATACATTCATAGAGTGCTACTAGGCTAACAGCTTGAGTTGCCTTTCTAAACCTAGCCAAGTTTTCCCAAAAGCGTAATGATATCCTTTATCTGAGTGGGACATTCTGAGCCAGGCATTTATAAGCTACTTCTGTCCATAAGGGACATGGGTGCCAGGCCCAGTTTAAATTTCGTATTCCCTAGCCACTTTGCTAGGTTGCACTTAAACTGGCTACTAGACAAACTTCGCTTCACATGGATTGGAAGCCTGCTCCGTAGGAGAGGCAGTCTCTGGGACATATGTTTGTTTCTCCAGCATGCTCTGTTTAAGTCACAGACAGAATTAACGTGCTAGACCTTGTATTTCTGGTATTGTTTAATTTGTGAATGTAGGAGATTCATGAGTGTGGGGTTTGCAGATGCCTTGTAAGCCAGGCATAGGTTACCCCTAAGCAGTCTGTTGGAGACTGAGTAGAGAGAAAGGACTTTAAGGCACTCTGGATAAGGCAGGTTTATTACTCCTCATATTATTTTTATAAGGAACCTCTGAGGTCTCTCTAGTTGCTGTGTATGCCTGGTCAGGTACGTACCAAAAAGATCATTGTACTGTATAATTGGTGTGATAAGGGCAGAGTACAGTTGGTATAATGACCTCTTTAGACCTAGATACCATGCTCTTACTTATAAGTTGCGTAACAGAAAAGGTTTTCCTTACCACTGTGACCAAGTGGTGGTCGAACGTAAGGCTACTGTCTAGTGTGCATACCTAGATCCTTGACCAGTGGGTCAACTCTTAGGGGCGTATTATCAACATGATAATTAGCCAGGATGGTTGACTTCCCAAAGGGTGCAATTATGCATCTTTTTGCATTGAGTTTGAGCTTAGCTTTGGCACCATTTGTTAGTCAGAGATAGACCTTCTTGAAGAATGCTAGTGTCTGCAGGGAAGTTGATGATAACCCCAGCTTGCAATCATCTGCCAACTTAGTCAGCCATAAACCTTCACCATTTGCTTCCATTTAGAGAAATAGATGCCAAAAAGGTGTGGGCCCAGTATGGAGCCCTGGGGGACTCCACTAGTGACTGGCCTCTTGGTGGACTTGGCCTCACCTATTTTGACCTCCTGGGTCTATCGGTGAGCCAGTTAGCTATCCAGTGGATGATAAAAGGGTTTATACCTAAATCAGTGAGCTTGTCTATAATGCATGAGTGGGGTATTGTATCAGAAGCTTTGGCCAGGTTGAGGTAAGCTGTGTGCACAGTCTTCTATTCATCCAGTGCTTTGGTGACCCTCTCAAAAAAAATCCCTACAGATTTAATAGGCATGGCCTTCCTTTAACATAGCTGAACTGTGATGGGTCCAGTATTTGCAGGTTACCTATTTCCTCATATATCATTTCCATGATGATTCTTTTAAAGGCCTTACATATGAGGCCAGTAAGACTTATAGGCTTGTAGTTACCTGGATCAGTGGTTGGACCTCCTCTGTGCAGAGGAGTGACTGTAGCCGTCTTTCATTCCTTGGGCACAAAAGCTGACTGAAGGCTTCAGTTGAAAAGTGATTCAAGTGGACCAGAGAGGCCACATTTCATGCTGCTTATTAAACATCCCAGGATGTTATTGGGGCCCATCAGTGCAGTGTTTTTGACCTTGGAAATGTGCATTGAAGACCTGTTCCTTAGTAATGGTTGGTGGGATTGCAATATACGGTATTTCCTGTGGACTATCAGGGGGAGTGAGGAGAGAAATTTGAGTTGACCTGTCAGCCAAAAGGTTGGCAGTGGCCTCTGGTTCAGTGTGGGTAATGCCATTTACAATAAGTTCTGCACATTGCTGTGTATTACCCCTGAGGATACAGACATAGCTGTAGAAAGTTTCGTGATCGTCCTTTGCCTAAGAAGCTACTTGTTCTACAAATTTAGCCTTTGAAGTATTAGTAAACCTTCTTAGCTGCCTGTTTAGATTTGTTCATAGGTGTGTACTAGGCTAATGGCCCTGGAGCCTTTACAAGCCTAGCCCATAGGATTACCCTGGCATCGTGCCACCCAACCTTAGTTCCTAGGGCCTCTGTCAAGTAGAGCCACTGGAGTGATCCCTGGGGTGAATTTTCTATTTCCCATCCACTGATCAAGATTTCTCTTGAAGAGGGCCAGTGAGGTGCTCTGCTTGACATTTATGGGAAGTCTATTCGATAGCATGGGCAGTGTCTGGGTTATAAACCTGTCCCTCCAGCATGTTCTGTTGATTGTGGTAATGAGGTTGAGGTCTCTGGAGCATGTGGTGTGGAGTGGAGAGATTGGGGTTTCTTTAGATGTAGCATTTCTAACAGAGCTGGGTCAGACATGGCTTTGTAAGTCAAGCAGAGATCGCCTGTAAGTAGGCGATGTGAGACAAAGAATAGTTGGAGTTTTTTGAGTCTGTCCATATAGGACAAGTGTTTAAGGCCTAGGATCCTCTTTGTGAGGTACTTTTGCGTCCTCTCCAGTTGTTGCAGGTGTCTAGTGAGGTGCATGCCAAATGGGGCATTGTACTCGATGACTGGCCTAATGAGGGAAGAGTAGAGGGAGACAATGATCTCTCTCTTCCTGGATGCAAAACCCTTAGTAATGAGATGTGCCACATAGAAGGACTTTTCTGACCACAGTGGCAATGTGGTGGTCAAAAGAGAGGTTGCTGTCAACCTGTGTTCCCAGATCTCTCATAACTTCTTCTGTGTTCAGTGGACTACCATCAATGTGGTAATTCAAGGGAACTGGGTTTTTCCCAATAAAGGATGACACATTTTTTGGCATTGGGCTTAAGGCCATGGTTCTGACACCAGTCATTGGTGTCATTGAAGCCTTTCTGTAGGATGTCAACATCACTTGGGAAGTTAGTAATCAACTTCCAGTCATATGTGAACTTTGTTAGCCAGAGTCTCTCTGTGTTGGCCTGGACTTCAGAGAAATAGATACCAAACAGAAGAGGACCCAGGACCGAACCCACTCGTGACTAGTCGGCAGTCTGACTTGGAGTCAGCTACTTTCACACTATAGGTTCTATATGTGAGCCAGTTTGCAACCCACCTAGTGATATAGGGGTTGATGCCTAGTTTAGTGAGTTTTTTTTATAATTCCTGAGTGGGGAATGGTATCAAAGGCCTTGGCCAGATCAAGGTAGACTGTATGAACCACCTTGTCTTCATCCACAGCTCTGGTGACTGACTCAAAGAAGTTGATCAAGTTGAGCAGCCATGATCTACCCTTCACAAAACCAAACTGTGTAGGATCCAGAGTTTGGAGATTCCCTATATCCTTGTTTATTAGATCCATGATGATGCATTCCATAGCTTTGCATATCAGATTTGTTAGGCTATTTTGGCAATAATTCCCGGGGTCTGTAGTCGCTCCTCCTTTGTGGAGAGGGATGACTGTAGCAGTGCACCATTTGGTAGGGACACAGTCTGAGGTGAGGCTGTGATTGAACAGGGTACACAGGTGAGGTGCCAGTTCACTCTGTACTGTATGTAGAACACAGCCAGGGATATTGTCAGGTCCCATAGAAGCTGTTTTCTTGGCCACGGGCAGTGTTGTTTAAACCTGTGCAGCAGTAATACTGGGTTCCTGGCAATCTACTGGTACTGTGATTGGTCCTTTGGGGGAATAGAGAGGGGTAAAGTGAGCACTGAATCTGTCGGCCAGTATATTAATATCTGTTGGCTTGGTATAGGCGGTATCATTGTGCAGTAGCTCAGAGCAAATCTGGGTATTGCATGGAGATTCTTTACATAACTATAGAAGGCCTTGTGGTTGTCTTTACTATCTGCTGCAATTCTGTTTTCATAGCTAGCTTTGCAGGATTTAATGAGGGATCTCAACCTTTTGTTGAGGCTAATAAGGGAGTTTTTCCAGTCTTGGGACTTCGCCTTATTCTGCATCAGTTTCCTCCTTCTGTTGTAGAGTTTATTTATGACAGTGGACCACCAGATTGGCTTCCTTTATTTTGAGGAGAGCATCTTAGTTCTATTGGGAGATCCATGCATTTGTGTACGTGTTTGTACAGTGCATTGGTGTATGATTTGGCATTCATGCAACTATTCACCATTTGCATGGGTGCCGTGAATTTAGCCACCTCTGTTTTTAGCATCCAAAAGTTAGCTTTGGAGAAGTTTTTCATAGTGGTTACCTTTGGGGGGGGGTGGATTTCCAAGTGATTAGTTTGTGATCGGATCTAACCAGGGAGGGGTTGACTATTGGTGTAGAGCAATGGTCACCCATGTTAGTAACAACCTTGTCAAGAATGTTGCTACCTGCAGTGGAGGTAAGAACGAGCTGGTCCAATTCATTGGAATTAATGAATTCCAGAAAGCATTGGGCAAGTGTATTGGTACATGAGTAGTTTTCCCAGTTAATGGCAGGGAAGTTAAAGTCGCCCAGTATGAGAATGTTAGGTTGGACCCTAATATTCTTCAGGATGCTTAGGAACGTGGAGTGTGAGTCTTGGGACATGGTTGGGGACCTATAGCAGGCTACGACCTGAATCGCTGTCTTACCCAGTGTTAGCTGCACCTGAAGTATCTCAGATGCGCTATGTTGGGCTACCAGTCTGGAGGTGTGCTTATCTTTTATGAATATGGAAACACCACCGCCTTTGGAGCTTCGGTCCAAGTTCTGGGGCCGAAAGGTGTGGAATGAGTTATAGCCTGGTAGTGCAGGGGTGCTTTCTTCTGCCTTGAACCAGGACTCTATTACAGCACAAATATTGATGTTCTCCATTTTAAAGAGTGCTTCGTGCGAGTGCATTTTGAGATTTAGACTTCTAGCGTTGAGCAGCATAACTCTCAGATTGCATTTGTTTGTAGCTATTACGTTGGTAATTTGATCTTTGGAACACCGCCTAAAAAAGGCACTATGGGGTGGCAAGAGACTTGGCCACAATCCGGAATCGCAGGGGTGACAGATGCAGGCCATCTCTGACAAAGCATCAAGGTCTGTCAGTCATGTCATCCCAGGCAGACAGATTCTGGATCCACTTAGAATGACACCAGAAACTTAGCCAGTTGTTGAAATCAATCATTTTCTGCTTGTACTGTGGTATAATTCTGGGTGATGGTAGGATGCTGCTCAGGGCTAGGGTCATACCCGCCTGGGATACGTAATCCAAGAGCTCCTCCATGTCTCTTTTCATGTAGTCCAGGGAGGTACGTCTCAGGTCATTCACACCCACATGTACAATGTCAGAGTCATATTTGTACCTGTTGTTGAGGGACCTGAGTGCGTGCATTATGTGGGAGATCCTGGCACCTGACAGGCTGCTGACTGTTACTTTCTCCTTATTCAGCCTAGTGAGTGGGATATCAGTGTGCCTCACTATCGAGTCACCTATGACTAGTGTGTTGAGCATGCTGGTTTGCCTTGGAGACTTTGGTTGAATGGCACAATGTTTAGAAGAGTTATGTGTCTCGTCATTAGTTTTGTGTTGTGCTGGTTGGGTGTGTTTCTGCCTTGGAGGTCTCTCATGTTTGTGTAGATTTTTATTGAGAGCCTCTGTGAAGGTGGGTGTGTGGTTTGTGTTTTTATGTGAAGGCAGTGCTGGTGTGTGTTCTGGAGGGCTATGTGTTCCATGTGGTGTGGTGCAAGTGTTGACCTTCCCCACTTGACCAGCTATTCTGGTCTTCGCTGGAGAGTGCGTGGCCTCCTATTCAGATATACAAGTGCATCTCTCACAAGTCTGAGTGTTGGGAGGTAAGAGGAGAGGGTTGTCAGTGTAGATGACACAGTTGCTACATTGCCTCAGGATGCCCAAGTTCCAGGTTAATAGGAGAAAGCACAGGGAACTGACCTTTAGACATGCCTGGAGGGGTGGGCATTAATAAATACTGGAGCTGTTTCATTGTAGAAAGTTTAGTGCTGGTAGCACTTTTGTGTGCTACAATAATTGCTACAAGAAGTCTGCTAAAGTGCTAAACTAATAAGCTAGTAAAAGTGCAGAAGAGGAGAGAACTAGCAAATCTAAGGGAAAAATTGAAGTCCTAGGTACAGCAAATCTGTATCTGGACTAGATTAGTTACAGGAAAGGTGGGAAACAAGCACAGATGTGGACTTTTAATTCCAGAAAGTTGAAAGAGATGGAAAAAACTGCCCAAACTGCCAGTAAGCTACTATTTCTGGGACAGATACCACTCCTCCTGTGGTAGATAGGTTACCTAGTGCTTACCACTCCCACTGGTAAGCTAGAAGGCTTCCCTCCAACACAGAAAGGCTTGCGGGGGGGGGGGCTCAGAAGCTTATAAACAGTCCTGGATACAGCAAATCTGTATCTGGAATAGACTAGTTACAGGAAAGGTGGGAAACAAGCACAAATGCGGGCTTTTAAACCAGAGGGTAGAAAGAGATGGAAAAACTGCCCAAATGGTCAATAAACTACAATTTCTGGGCCAAAAACTACTCCTCTTGTGGTAGATAGGCTACGTAGTATTTACCACTCCCACTGATAAGCTAGAAGGCTTCCCTCTAACACAGAAAGGCTTTGGGGGCTCAGAAGCTTACCAACAGTCCTGGATACAGCAAATCTGTGTCTGGATTAGACTAGTTACAGGAAAGGCAGGAAACAAGCACAAATGTGGGCTTTTAAACCAGAAAGCTGAAAGAAATGGAAAAACTGCCCAAATGGCCAATAAACTACAATTTCTGGGCCAGAAACCACTCCTCTTGTGGTAGATGGCTACCTAGTGCTTACCACTCCCACTAATAAGCTAAGGCTTACCTGCAACACAAAAAGGCTTGGGGGACTCAGAAGCTTACCAACAGTCCTAGATACAGCAAATAACAGGCAACGTTTGTTGTAGTCCTCAAGAGAGTTTATTTCTTTTGTTTTTTGTCTTTACCTTTTTTCCCAAGAAGCCCCAAAACTTGCCTTGGTAGCCTTTTGATCCATAATACTAAACTAGTGGGCAGATACCAACATTGCTGCAGTTTGGTTGGGTATTCTGTGGCCTTAAGCTACTGTGGTCTCATCCACAGTCTGTAAAAACTGAAACTGTTTGCTAAATCTTAGCTTTGTGGACAAGGCTAAAAAAAATGCATATTTATTTTATTTTACATTTGTTAACCGGGAAAGTCCAACTGGATACCTATCCATTTTCAGTGGAGGCCCGGGGAGAAAAGCTCCAAAAATACAAGAATAATTTAACAAATACAGTTAAAAATATAATACCAACAGTTCACATAACAATTAATACAAAGAAAGATTGTAGCAGATAATAAGCTGAGAGAAAATTAGGAGTAAGTTTGGGTAGTAAGGTGTAGGGAGCAATATAATTGAGTAGAAATGCCAGAAGAAATGAGGAAGAGAAAAATATAAAGCAATGAGCATAATAGAGAGGTAGCCTGAGGAGGGAGCTTAACCTGGGCTAGGGAAGGAACATAGAAAAATATAAAGCAAAGAGCGTAATAGAGAGGTAGCCTGAGGAGGGAGCTTAACCTGGGTTACAGCAGGAACATAGAAAAATATAAAGCAATGAGCATAATAGAGAGGTAGCCTGAGGAGGGAGCTTAACCTGGGCTAGAGCAGGAACATAGAAAAATATAAAGCAAAGAGCGTAATAGAGAGGTAGCCTGAGGAGGGAGCTTAACCTGGGTTACAGCAGGAACATAGAAAAATATAAAGCAATGAGCATAATAGAGAGGTAGCCTGAGGAGGGAGCTTAACCTGGGCTAGGGAAGGAACATAGAAAATATAAAGCAAAGAGCGTAATAGAGAGGTAGCCTGAGGAGGGAGCTTAACCTAGGCTAGGGAAGGAACATAGAAAATATAAAGCAAAGAGCGTAATAGAGAGGTAGCCTGAGGAGGGAGATTAACCTGGGCTAGAGCAGGAACATAGAAAAATATAAAGCAATGGGCATAATAGAGAGGTAGCCTGAGGAGGGAGATTAACCTGGGCTAGAGCAGGAACATATCCAGTGGTTGGTGGAATAATTTTTTGCTGCAATCTTAAATTTTGTTAGAGAGGGTTCGAGGGTTAAGTCAGGAGGAAGTGAGTTCCAAATTTTTGCTATGTAATTGGGGAATACTGAGTCAACAGCATGATTGCAGGATTTAGAAGTTTTTACCATTAATTTATCAATAGATCTCAGTGGTCTGGTACTGATGTAAGGGGTAATTAAGGGTTGTATACCCGAAACTCTGTCTGGTTGGCTAAGTATTCTATGGGCCATTATAAGCTGATTGTAGAGTAGTAGGTTGGGGAACTCAAGCCATTTTAGTAGTTTTAGATTTTGACAGTGATGTGTGCGATAGGCAACCCCTGTAGCGAATCTAGCAATATGGTTGTAGCAGACAATTTATTTAGTTCAGTTTTAGAGAGGTTAGTGAGAATAAGGGAGGGATACAGTTACTTTATTTAGTTTGGTTTTAGAGAGGTTAGTGAGAATGAGGGAGGAATATAGGAGAGTGGAAAGTTGGTGGGTGCGTGCTGTGCTGGTTCTGACCAAAGAGTTAAGAAGGCAACGTTTCTCTATAGTGAGCCCAGTTTTTTTATGTTTTTTTTTTTAAATTTGATTAACATGAAGGTCAAATGTCATACTGTTTTCAATTAGTACCCCAAGTAGTTTGGTGTGGCTATCAGGGGATTTTATGGTACTTTTGTTAGATGCAATTCTGAAGGTGACCTGTAGGGAGTGATGGGTTGGGGAGAACAGCAATAACTTGGTTTTGTTACCATTTAGTAGTAGATGTCTGCTAGAGGACCAGCTTTCGACCAAGTTAAATGTTTTCTGGGTCTGGAACTGGAGTTCTGAGAGGAAGTTGGCTGAGCAGAGCAAAGCAGATTCCTCTGCGTATTGTATACAGGTAGCTTCAGGGGTGGCTGACTGTAGATCATTAACAAAGATTGGGAATAGTAGAGGACCTAATATGGAGCCTTGTGGAACTCCTAATGAAACAGGTAGATGGGTGGAGAGTCTACCTTGCCAGATCACTGCCTGATTTCTGCCTTGAAGGTAATGTTGAAACCAGTATGATTGACCATATCGAAAGCTTTAGAAAGGTCTAAAAAGAGAGCCGATGAGATTTTACCTTTGTTCTGATTCTGGTTGATGGTGTCTGTGAATGATAGCAGTGCTGTTGTGGTGCTATGATAGGGTCTAAAGCCATGTTGTGAGTTTGTGAGAACTTTGTTCTGGATTAGGTAGTGCTTAAGCTGGCTATGAAAACACTTTTCCATAATTGTGGCTAATGGTGAGAGGATGGCTATGGGCCCATATTTGGGTAACTGTAAAGAGTTTCCACCTTTATGCAGAGGTATGATATGTGATACATTCCAGATGCTGGGAATGGTGGCTTCAGTGATTATTTATTCATAGGTTCATACTAGGCCATCTGCCCTAGGGCATTTACAAGCCTAGCCAGAGTATGTTTGGCTTTCGCCACCCATTTTAAATGAATTTTGCTATGCCCTTTTTCGAGGTTAGTATACTGTGCCTCTGTCTTAACAGTGACACAGAAGTGATACCCGGAGTAAATGTACAATCTCCCATCCACTCCTCAAGATTCCTCTTGAAGAGAGTCAATGAGGGACTCTGCCTAACCTGGACTGGGATTTTATTCCAGAGTGAAGGGAGCCTCTGGGTTATGAATCTGTCCCTCCAGCATGTCCTATTTATTTCAGTGCTGAGGTTCAAGTCTCTCGAGCGCGTAGCTCAATGGGATTTGGATTTTCTGAGGTGCAGCATGTCCTTTAATTCCGGGTTGGACATGGCTTTATACGTCAGGCACAGATCGCCTCTGAGCAAGCGGTATGCTACTGAGTAGAGCTGGAGTTTCTTTAACCGGGCAGCATATGGCATCTGTTTGAGCCCTTTGATCCTCTTGGTGAGGTGCTTTTGGGGTCTTTCCAGTTGCTGCAGGTGTCTGGTAAGGTACATCCCAAAAGGGGCATTGTACTCAATTATGGGCCTGATGAGGGTTGAGTAAAGAGGCACGATGACCTCCCCTGATCTAGATGTGAATCCCTTCATGATTAGGTGGGCTATATAAAATGTTTTTCTAACCACTTTGGCCACGTGGTTGTCGAATGAGAGATTGCTATCAACTTGAGTCCCCAGGTCCCTAATTACTTCTTCCGTACTTAATGGATTACCATCTATGTAGTAATTTGTGGGCACTTTGTTTTTGCCGAAGGGGAAGACTATACACTTTTTGGCGTTTAGCTTGAGGCCATGGCTCTGGCACCAGTTGTCTGTTTTTATGAGGCCCTTTTGTAGGATGCTTGTGTCGGCTGGAGAGTTGATTATGGCGCCCAGTTTGCAGTCAACTGCGAACTTGGTCAGCCACAGTCCTTCCGTGTTGTCCTGTACCTCTGAGAAATATATACCGAACAAGAGAGGTCCCAGGACTGAGCCTTATGGAATGCCACTTGTAACTGGTTTGGAGTCTGACATGGCTCCAGCAATTCTAACCATGTGGGCTCTGTCCTTGAGCCAGTTTGCAACCCATCTAGTGACATAGGGTTTATATTTAAGCTGGTGAGCTTATCTATAATGCCCGAGTGGGGTATTGTATCGAAGGCTTTTGCGAGGTCCAGGTAGGCTGTGTGGACCACCTTCCCCTCATCAATGGCCTTGGTGACTGTTTCAAAGAAATCGACCAGGTTTAAGAGGCAGGATCTGCCCTTAACAAAGCCAAACTGGGTAGGATCCAGTGTCTGTAGGTCCCCAATATATTTATGAGGTCCATGATGATCCTTTCCATAGCTTTGCAGACCAAGCTAGTCAGGCTTATGGGGCGATAGTTTCCAGGATCCGTTGAGGCACCACCTTTGTGGAGAGGGACCACTGTTGCTGTACGCCACTCTTTGGGCACATATCCTGTAGTAAGGCTGAGATTGAACAGTAGTTTTATGTTTGGGTTTAGTTCTTCTTGGAGTTCATGTAGGTCGCAGCCAGGGACACCGTCTGGTCCCATTGATGCTGTGTTTTTTGCTTTGGAGAGGTTGGCTCTTACCTGAGCATCTGAGATGTCAGGGGGGGGCAGCACTCTGTTGGGATAGATATTTGCCCTTTTGGTGGGGAAGGGGGGGGGGGACTTTGCGCTGAACCTGTCAGCTAGGATGTTGGCAATGTCTGTGGGTCCGGTGTATTTTTTGTCAGTTTGGACAAATTCTGAGCATACCTGGGAATTCCCACCCAGGTTCCTAACATAACTAAAGAAATCCTTGTGATTATCCTTAGTGTCCTGTGCAATTTTTCTCTCGAAGCTGGCCTTAGACGATTTTATGAGTGCCCGTAATTTTTTGCTAATACTGATCAGAGATGCCGTCCCTCTTTGGGATTTTGCTCTATCTTGTAGTAGCTTCCTCCTTCTGTTGTATAGTTTGTTTATGGCTGGGGTCCACGAGACAGGACACCTGCTTTTGGAGGATTGGGTCTTGGTTTTGTTTGGGATTGCATGATCCATGCATTCCTGAAGGTGTTCATAGAATGCATTTATAAAGGATTCTGCGGCCTGGGCCGTATTTTCCACAGGCCCGGGGGCTTTGAAGGATTTTACCTTGGTTTTGAGGAGTGTGAAATTTGCTTTAGAGAAGTTTTTCACTGTGGTTTTCTGGGCAGGGGCTGGGGTCGGGATGTGAATATCTAGTGAGATTAGTTTATGGTCTGATCTTACCAGTGAGTGATACACTTCTGGTCTGGAGCATAGAGTCCCCATGTTGGTGATGATCAGGTCCAGTATGTTTTCCCCTCTTGTGGGAGTGGTAACAAGTTGTTCCATAGCATTTGAGTTTATAAATTCTAGGAACCTTTGGGCTAGGGTGTTGGAGCTAGAGTAATGCTCCCAGTCTGTTTGGGTAGTTGAAGTCACCCAATATAATGGTGTTTGGAGAGACCTTCATATTTTCCAGTGTTCTCAGGAAGGCCGAGTGGGGTTCCTGGGTTTGGGAGGGTGGTCTGTAGCAGGCTATAAACTGGAAAGCAGTTTTACCCACTGTTAGTTGCACATGGATAGTCTCTGATGCTTCGTGCTGTGACACCAACCTGGAGGTGTGGGTATCTTTGACGAATATTGATACTCCCCCTCCTTTTGTGGTTCGGTCCAAGTTTTGGGGCTGAAAAACATTGTATGAGGTATAACCTGGTAGTGCTGGGGTGCTCTCGGGAGCCTTGAACCAGGTTTCTGTTACTGCACAGATATCGATGGTCTCCATGCTAAGGAGTGTTTCGAGTGCGTGCATCTTGAGGTTTAGACTTCTGGGATTGAGTAGCATTACTCTTACTTTCTTATCCCTTGTGATACCTATGGAGGTGGGTTTGTCTTTTGAGCCTTGCCTAAAAAAGGCACTATGGGGGTGGCAAGAGCCTTTGCCAATATCCGAAAGCCCAGGGGTGACGGGTGCAAACCGTCCCTAGCGAAACATCGTGGCTTGTCGAGCATGTCATCCCAGGCTGACAATTTCTAGCTCTTTCAAGTCCCCCCTGTATAAAACCCACTTTAGCATGGCTTTGTGCAATTTTGCGCATAGCGCGGCATCAGGCAACGCCGCTTAATTGGGTTTAAACCATTCTCGGCTCCACAAAGTCTGCTCTTCACCTTTTCCCTTAGAACTGATCTAGTTCTCATAATAAACACCCTGTTCCTACTCTAAAGCCTGGCACTTGCTCACTAAAGCATAAGTCAGCACTAAAAAATTAAAAGCACTACACCCCCTCATCTTGAGTACCTTGTTCCCCATTGGTCCTTTTTATTAGGATCGAAATAGGGATAGCAATGACATCCACTGCCAATATAAGTATTCAGCTAGGAGCCGGTCATCGGCAAGGGTAGTTGGTTTAATTTTAGTCAAGAGTTTTCTAATGTAACTAGTGGGGACAGGTTGTAAGCTAAAGGTCTTCTCGTCATTGGTGACATTTAGTTCCAGGCCATCAGTAGAGGTGTCTGTTTGCTGTTTGGCTAGGGTGAGTATGGTATCAGTAAAGAAGTTATTGAAAGTATCTGGTAGATTGACAGTGTTAGTCCCGGCCGGAGAAGAGGGGGTTGGTGTGGTAACATTGCCAGGCCTTAATATTTTATTTATACCTGCCCAAAATGTTTGTTGTTGATTTTGATGCTTAGGTTATGGAAGTAATCTCTTTTGTCTTTTAGAATAGCTCTTTTTGTGTCATTTCTAAGTTGCCAGTAGTAGAGCTGGTCAGATACAGATTTGGTGGTTCTGCATTTGGACCAGACTGAGTTTCTTTCAGAAATCTTTATTTTGGTACTTTTAGTAAGCCATGGTGCTGTTTTAGGTTTAGCTCTGGAAGTACGTGGGGGTGCATGTGAGTCTAGGATAGAGAGAAAGGTGGAATTAAGTAGTTTATGGCTTCATCTAAAGGCAAATGGTGGAGTATGGTCCAGTTGCAATGAATTAGATCAGATTGGAAGCTCTAGGGACTGACATTCTTTTTATTCCTGATTGTCTGATAAATGGGCTGATGGATTTTATTAGTTTTGGTTTTTATGATAAAGATGGGGAGGTGATCACTTAAGTCATCTGGGAGGGTTCCCGAGATATAGTTCTGAGGTTGTTGATTAGTAAGTATCCAGTCTAGGACATTTCCTTTGTTACTCTTTTTATAGGTTCATAGGTTGGTACTGGGCTATCTGCCCGAAGGCATATATTAGCCCAGCCACGTTGTGCGGTATTCACCGCCCCTTTAGTAGTTCCCTAGACCCTTGTACTAGCAGCTAGTACCCTTGGCCCCTATCTAGTAGTGCTGTTGGTGTGATCCCCGGTGTGAACTTTCTGTTACCCATCCACTCATCAAGGTTCCTCTTGAAGAGTGATAGCGAGGAACTCTGTCTTATGTAGATCGGGACCCTGTTCCATAGTAAGGGAAGTCTCTGCGAAGGGAATCTATCCCTCCAGCATGTTCTATTCATTGTTGTGTTGAGGTTTATATCCCTAGAGCGTGTAGCTCGAGTAGATTTGGTTTTGCTAAGATGGAGCATGTTCAACCATTCTGGGTTGGACATGGCTCTGTACGTTAGACAGAGATCGCCTCTGAGAAAGCGGTATGCAACAGAGAACAGTCTTAGCTTTTTCAATTGTGCTGCATAGGGCAACTGTTTGAGGCCAGTAATCCTCTTGGTTAGGTACCTTTGTGGTCACTCCAGCTGCTGGAGATGTCTAGCCAGGTACATTCCAATTGGTGCATTGTACTCAATAATGGGTCTGATGAGGGAAGAGTAGAGGGGCACCATTACATCCTTAGATCTTGATGCTAACCCTTTCGTGATTAGATGGGTCACATAGAAGGATTTTCTAACCACTTTGGCAACATGGTTATCAAAGGAAAGCTGACTATATCTACTTGGGTCCCTAGATCCCTTATTTCTTCTTCAGATTTCAGGGGATTACCTCCTATGTTGTACTTTGCGGTTACTCTGTTTTTTCCAAAGGGGATTACTACACATTTTTTTGCATTTAGCTTGAGACCATGGCTTTGACACTGTGCGTCAGTCTCATTTAGGCCCTTCTGGAGGATCTCCATGTCGGCCGGAGACTCTGTTATAGCACCCAGTTTGCAGTCGTCCGCAAACTTAGTCAGCCACAGCCCTTCCGTTCTTGCCTGTACTTCTGAGAAGTATATGCCAAACAGGAGGGGCCCCAGGACAGAGCCCTGAGGCACACCACTCGTTACTGGTGTGGATTCGGTCATAGATCCCGCTACTCTTACTTTATGGGATCTGTCTGAGAGCCAGTTTGCGATCCATCTTGTGACGTAAGGATTTATGCCCAGGCTGGTGAGCTTATCAATAATACCTGAATGGGGAATGGTGTCAAATGCTTTAGCAAGGTCAAGGTAAGCCGTGTGTACCTCCTTTCCCTTATCTATAGCCTGAGTAACTGTCTCAAAGAAATCCACCAAGTTCAGGAGGCATGATCTGTCCTTGACGAAGCCGAACTGTGTGGGATCCAGCGACTGGAGGTTCCCAATCTCTCCATTTATGAGTTCCATAATGATTCGCTCCATAGCCTTACAGATCAGACTGATCAGGCTTATTGGTCGGTAGTTCCCAGGGTCAGTTGTGGCCCCACCCTTGTGTAGCGGGACCACCATTGCTGTGCGCCATTCTATGGGCACATATCCTGTGGAGAGGCTGAGACTGAACAGGGTATTAAGATGCGGGGTTAATTCCTTTTGGGGATTGCGTATGACACAGCCTGGGACACCATCTGGTCCCATGGAGGCAGTGTTTTTAGCTTTAGATAGAGCCTTGTTAACCAATGTATCAGTAATAATTGGACTTACACAATCCCCTAGAATGGTAATAGGCCCTGTAGGTGGTGGTGGTGGTGGTGGGGGGGGGATTTACACTGAACCTGTCAGCCAAGATGTTGGCAATGTCAGAAGGGTCAGTGTATTTTGTTCCATTTTGTACTAGCTCAGAACAGACCTGAGCGTTGCCATTTAGGTTTTTGACGTAGACATAGAAGGCCTTATGGTTATCTTTGGCAACTTTCTTTTCAAAGTTAGCTTTAGTTGACTTGATGAGGGTCCTCAATTTCTTACTAATGCTGATCAGGGATGATTTTTCTACTTGAGATTTGACCTTTTTTTTGTATAAGTCTCCTCCTTTTATTGTAAAGTTTGCTTATGGCCGGGGTCTACCAGACTGGTTTCTTCTTGCTTGAGGAAGGAGTCTTGGTTTTATTTGGGATAGCACGGTCCATGCAATCCTGAAGATGCATATAGAGTGCCTTGGTGTAGGATTCCGCATCCTGGATATCATCCCTCTGCAAGGGAATAATGAAGCTTTTCACTTCGGATGCAAGTAGTTTGAAGTTTGCTTTGGAAAAGTTTTTAACTATGGTTTCTTTGATTGGGGAAGGTGGAGGAGTGAGGATGT
This sequence comes from Protopterus annectens, assembly GCF_019279795.1. Lineage (NCBI taxonomy): Eukaryota > Metazoa > Chordata > Ceratodontiformes > Protopteridae > Protopterus > Protopterus annectens. Next base: position 1,083,239,753 of record NC_056746.1, on the reverse strand, counting down.
CCAGGGTTATCAGTTTGTGGTTGGATCTGACTAAGGAGGGGGTGATAATGGGTGTGGTACAATGGGCGCCCATATTTGTGATGATTAAATCCAATATGTTGTCCCCTCTAGTGGGGGAACATACTAGGTGTTGTTTATTGACTCTAGTGGGAGATTTTATTAGTTGGGAGAATCCATATAGGTTAATGTGGGTGGTTGGGGTTTGTGAGGAGCATAGGTTCCAGTCTATATTAAAATCCCCTAGAATAATAGTTTCTTGGGGATTAGCGTTAGATAGTCCATTGAGAATACCTTCTAAGGTACCTATATTGTTATCTGGGGGAATGTATCCACTGACAATATTGATATGTTTTCTATTCTTAATTTTAATTTTGGCAGTTAAGATCTCTGCATTATTGTATGTGAGGAGGTCAGGGCCTACTTTGATCATTTCAAGGGTGTTTTTATATACAAGTGTTACCTCTCTGCCCTTTTTGGCTATACGGCCCGACCTTAGAATGTTATAGCCTGGAGGGAGAATTTCATTGTCTGTTATGGCAGGATTTAGCCAGGTTTCTGAAAGACCAAGAATGTCTGGGTTATAAGTAGCTAGGAGGGCATGTTATTCCTGTAGTTTGTTTTTAATGCTTCTAATGTTCAGATGAATTACCACGAGATTAGATAAACATCTTTGCTGGAGGTAGATTGCTGGAGGTAGATGGGAACAGTGAAATTATTGAATCTACAGGTGTTAAATAGTGGGCCTGGGTTAGGGTGAATGTCTCCATCCTTTAGAATTGTAGCCTGGATACTTGCTATAAATTTGGTTAGTTTGAGAATTAAGTATAGACAGCGTCTAGTTTTAGTAGAGGTAGGTAAATCTTTAGCTTTATTTATGTGATTGTTAAATGGCTTGTGGTAGATTGAAATATTAAGGTCTAGTTTATTTGGGATAGTGCAACAGGGTAGGAAAGTTGTGGTCCGGGCTTTTAGGGTAGTCATAACCGAGGAGGTATTCTTTTTCATAGGCGGTTTGGTAGTATGCACCTAGTAGAATGGGAAGGAGTATAAGTAGTGTTAGATGGTTTAGAGGGCATGCTGACTTAATGATAGAGTACATCTTCAAGGATTGAATAAGTGGACAGTGAGTAGGAGGGGTAAGGTAATTGGTAGTTGGAGGTAAGGAGAGATAGTAGTATAGCTTGGGGATTGGTTGAGGGAGTAGTGGCAGTGGTTAGTTAGATATAAAATTAGGGGTAGTGGGGGCAGGTGGAAATTGGGGTCAGGGTAGGGGAGAGAGTAGTGAGCCTGAGCGTAGAGAGGGTGAACGGATTGGGGCTAACCACAAAGCAAACAACTGCAGGCTTCCTACTGTTTTACCTTAGAAACAGCCCGTTTCTGTAAGTAACTTTGTTTAATTTTAGCAGACTTCCTACTGTTTTACCTTATAAACAGCCCGTTTCTGTAGGTAACTTTATTTAATTTTGTAAGAAATATACTTCAATTCCATACTTCTGCAGAGTAAACTAAGTATAGGGTGAGGGGGATCCCGTTAACTGGCTCACGTTTTTCTTGGTATACTAGAGAGCTAACAGTCTGTGTAGTGTTCATGCCAAATTATATTAGGAATTCAAAAAGTATTAAGCTAATTAAGCAGATTAGTCCCTCTTTGTTTTTAGAATTTAACACATACACTGCTTATGTCAGTGTTCAGATGGAGTGTCCATAACAGGTAGTTTGGGTTGTTGCTTGAAGGTTGCAGGGTTTTAATTCAAATAGAAAAGATCCGTTGGCTCAGAGAGCTGCTTATGTCAGTGTTCAGATGGAGTGTCCGTAACAAGTAGTTCAGATTGTAGCTTGAAGGTTGCAGGGCTTTAATTCAAATAGAAAAGATCTGTTGGCTCAGAGACGCTTAAGTGCTGATCTGCAAGAACACGAGTCCCCTCAGCTTTATAGGCCAGCCTACACACTGAAGTTCTTGTATTGTCTGGCCTCATCCTCATTTTGAGAATACTGTCTGCTATATGTACTAGATAAGCAGAACAGAGTTCATTCCAGATCAAGTACTGAGGGATATTTAATTAATTCATAAGTCTACACTTGTCACTAAGTGGTTAGGTTGCCAGCTGAGATGTACAGTATACTGAGCATGACACACTGTGCTGTACAGTTCCTCAGTGCAGAGAGGGCCTACACTATCCAAGCTGTGGTAGCTGATATTTTGAAGTTATTAGAGGGGTATGTAGTATATGGGCAAAGCCCACTGCTTTACAGCTTATCTACCCTGTGTGCCATTTACACTGTAGTAGCCTGTGTACCTGCATCACATTCAGTGTAAGTGCTAGTGATAAAGAAACAGTACAATGAACAGGGTGCACAGTATTACAGCCTGTACACATTGCATTGCAAGAGGGATGTAGCAGTAGAATTTAGCAGTTGTAGGTGGTGATGCTGCGGTAGCATTGTCGCCTCACAGTAAGATGTTCTGTTCGATTCTCAGCTAGATCGTCTTCTGTGTGGAGACATGCGTGAATGGGCGTACCTTCATTGAAGGTTGTGCGTCAGGACCGGCAACTCGGCACGTAAAAATCTACAGCCAATCATTAGTGGACCGGAGTTCCGCTGTGGCGACCCCTAACCGGGAAAAGCCGAAAGACACAACAACAGCCTGAGTTGCAAGGTAGCAGATGGTGTTTGAGTCTGTCTGATGGCAATATGCACAAAGCTTTGCACACACAAAAGGATGTGTGTATGTGTGACAACTTAGACTGTCCAGCTTCCCATCATACTAAGATGGCTCTCTAGCACAGTGTACCAAATTCTGAACCGCAGTTTCATTATTACACCTTCTCTGCATGTTTACCATTCTTCCTTCACTTGTCACTAGGATTTTATAGTCAGTTATGGACTTTGTTGTGTAACTACATTACAGCTACTTTTGGCTGTACAGCAGAAGTTACAAGGAACAGTTAAGTTAATTAAAACATCTTTTAGTAAAGCACAGTCCAGCAACTCTGTTCAATTGAACAGGCTCTGAATTTTTTTTTTTTTTTTTGGGGGGCAGACCCACTTCCCTTAACAAACATTGTAGCACCACAGATACATGGAGAGTCCATTACTTTACTTTATATGTTCATGGTTTATACCACAGCTCATCAGTTACTCTTATCAGCCAGACAGAACTCCCGCCCTTCTTAATCTTCTCCAACGCTACTCTACTAATCGTGTCCTTAGTTCCTGTAAAAAATCATTACTAAAGATAACCAAAGCCAACAACACAGCTGGAGAATCTCTCTAACTACATAGCAAAACTCTGGAATTCTCTGCCTGTAAACATAAAATCTACTCACAGGATTACTAAATTCAAAAAGGTCCTTAAAACACATCTAAGTAATGCATGGACATGCTCCTGTACTAACCCTGGTTAAGAAATAATTATCGTTAACCACTGGCCATCCTGTGAATTAAATTTATAAACTCCTGTACTTTTATTTAGTTTTTCAAACCCATCAAAATCTGGCTACTTGATTAAGACTGTATTGCAAAACTATGCATACTGTAAAAATGTTATACTGTCAAGATGTAAAAATGTGAAGTGTCTGTTTTGTATCTTTGTACATGTATAATGATTTGTTAAGATGTAAAAATGTTATACCGTCTGTCCTATATATTTGCACACCTATAATAATTTTTATTTTTTTCATGTATATATGTACTATCAATTGTATACTTTCTCTATGTATTAATCATGGAGCTTTTCTCCCGGACCGCCGCTGAAAAAGGACAGGTTATCCAGTCGGACTTTCCTGGTAAACAGATGTAAAATAAAGTCAATAAAATAAGTAAGTACTAGGTTAGCTACCCTTGCAGGGCACTTTAAGCCTAGCCAGTTTCCCTTTTTGTGCTCGAAATAACCTGTCTTATTTGGTATAGATTGGCATTACCAATCCAATGTTCGATAATTACATGTTACCCTAATGAGAATAACTAGGAAATAACTAGGATCATACCATAGATTATTGGATGGGCCCATGCATGGGATAAAGCATTTAGGATCTGTCTCTGTCCATTTGTAGTACAGGGGGCAGTCCTGATAAATTTTCTGTTTCCCATCCATAGCTCTAAGTTGCACTTGAATATAGACTTGATATCCTCCTGCAGTGAATCCATCAGTAATGGGTCATAGGATGCCTTGTGTGCTAGATACAGGTCACCTCTTAGTATGTAGGATACTCAGTATAGTGACAGGTCTTTGAGTTGGTCCATGTAGGACATGTTGTTTAGGCTTTGTATCCTTTTTAGTAAAGTATCTCTGTGGGCTTTCCAGTTGCTGCATGTGTCTGGATAGGTGCACGCCAAAGGGGGCATAGTAAGTATTCAATGACTGGCATAATGAGGGCTGAGTAAAGGAATGTAATAACATCCTTAGATCTAGATACGATCCGTTTGTTCATAAGATGTGCAGTATAGATTCTTACAACATTTGACACATGTTGGTCAAAAGTTAAATCACTGTCCACACAAGTTCCCAAATCCTGAACATCTGGGTCAAATGTTAGCTGCATATTGTCAGTGTGTTAGTTCTTTGGGGTAGATGACTTTCCAAAGGATACAGTATTGCATTTTTGGCATTTGATTTTAGTTCATAATTTTGTCACCAGTTAGTTATTTGGCACAAACCTTCTCGCAGGAACCATATGGAGATCCATTGACTGCTCCTAGCTTGCAGTCGTCTGCAGACTTAGTAAGCCAGAGCCCTTTATTGTTGGCTCTTACTTCTGAAGAGTAAATGGCAAACAGGAGAGGTCCCAGCACAGAACTCTGGTTGACTCCACTGGTGACTGGTCTATTTGTATGTTTGTAACTTCACATTTTGATTGTCTGCATCCTATCTGTGAGACATATGCAAATTCTACATGTGCCATAGGGATTTATTCTCAGTTTATTTAAAGTTGTTAGTTCTCTCCACACACCAGGTACTTTGATCCGTGCTGCAGTAGTGGCAATACAATGCAGCATATTGTGGTGTCGCACTCCTTAGTTGACGTATTTTGTATGAGATATTAAAAATGAGGTCCATCTGCCCAATGGGAGATTGACATAATGACACAAGGTCAGAGTTTGAATGTCACATGGGGTAATAGGCTAGGCTTAAAATGGCCCACAAGGCAGTTAGCCTAGTACTAATCTATGAACCTGTGAAAAATATGAGGAAGGAAAGGAGTCAAAATGTGAAAAGAATAGTCAGCTCAGTCAGAGAGAGGGAGGGAGGGAGGGAGATAAAAAAATGTCTGTTTGTTTTTGTTGTTTCTTTATGCTTGAGGGATCAAAGGCAGTCAGCTGGGCTGTTAGGGTAAATAAACTGATAGCATTGGTCAGAGAAAAAGAGTGAAAGTACAGGTTTAATAAATGAATAGCTATGTTCCCAGGGGAAAAGAAATGTCTGTCAAACCACTTTAGTAGAATTGTCCGTGTTATACATACGTGAATTCAGTCCTTTCAAAAATGGTTCCAAAAACTCTAAAGATGCCTATGGCACGGCCAGCCTTAGGCATCGGCGAACTAGGCGACCGCCTAGGGCGCCATAAAGGCTTGTCGTAAAGGGCGCAATTTTTTACTTTTTTTAATTTGAATTAATTTATTCCATTCTTTCTTCTCGGTGCCTGTTCAAGGGCACCGGAACCACTGAGCAAAGGGGGTGGTGAGTGCCCTCCCACTAATACAGCATCGCAGTATTAGCATCTTCTCCTTTAAGGAGAATCATGCACGCAGACACCAACGTGGACGTGAATACTTTTTGCAGGCGCGTGAAATTTAAGTTAGTAGTTTTGTTAAGAGGGGTTTAAGTTCGTGCGTGCTTGTTTGGCTGTTCGGTTTAGAAAGAAGGTAAGTGTATGTGTGTGTAATTTAAACTGTTCACTTCTGTATGCGTGAGAAAGTGTGTGTGTATGTATGTATATGGAATTTAAGTTAGTTATTCTGTTTGTATGAGATAAAGTGCATGTGTGTGTTACTGTATGTGAGAGTAGGTGTGCATGTGTACAATTTAAACTACTGGATGTTATGTGATCCTATCTCGCCTACATTCTGTACTGATGGGCTCGGAGCCGATCCCTCGGCTCCGACTCAGCACGCTATGCTATAGAGCGAGGCCTCTTATTGGCTGAGCTATTTCTTATCCCAGGATGCACCACCACTAATCACCCAGATCTCGTTTGCCGCTTACAAGCTTAGACGTGGTCTCAACTTGGCTGGGCTAAGTACTAATTTATTTAGGCTTTTCCTGTCAGGAATTTGCTTGCTTTGAACCCAAAAGCTGTTTTAACAGCTATTGTTGTGATACGAGTGTGTATTGAACAGTTCTGTTGAGGAATTTGTGTTTTTCGTCAAGGGAAGGTTTCCCGTTTTAGTTAGAGGGGCCTTCCCCTGTTGCTTTTTGCTATTCTAGCGTTTTATTTGTGGGTCAAGTACCCGTTTAAGTTAGAGGGTCTTGACTCTCTCTTTCTGTGTGTTTTTTTGTACAACTGTATTGTGGTTATATAAAAAAAAAAAAAAAAAACTTTATATTTTTTGTTCTTAAACTGTTAAGTTTTGGTGTGTTTCTCTTTAGACAGGTGCGTTATCTAAATTAGTCATGTCCAAAGAGCATAGACCCTCCGGGTTTAAAAAGTGCGCGAGGTGTGGTTATAAGATGTCCATAACGGACGACCACTCCTCGTGCGTCTATTGTTTAGGTACAAGAATCATGTAGCGTGTGTCACGCCTTCTCATCAAGGGTCCTCCAGGAGAGGAAAAACAAATTAATCCTTAAGGGGTTAATTAAGCCATCCTTCGAGGAGGCTTTATCTTCCTCTCCCTCTCCTTCAAAAAAGAAGAAAGCGTCGGCTCTGACCAGTCAGTCGGAACCGACTGCCAAAAAACCTAGGCAGACTTCTCCATCGGCTCCACGGACTTCGGAGCCGAGGGTGGAACGGTCTGCCTCGATGCCTCCAGTCTCGACCCCTCTGGTTTCGGAGCCGAGGACTGGGGCATCGAGAGGCGGGTCACCTTCATCGGCTCCACTGATATTGGAGCCGATGAGGGTTGCCGGCTCAGACTCTTCCCCTTCAGAGCCGAAGTCCTCGTCGGCACCGAGGGAAATTACCTTGAGATCTCCCTCGGAGCCCATAATTATAGAATCCATTCGGAGCCGGTCCCCTAGTCCTTTGGAGCCGATGGAGAAATCGGTTCGGACTCGATCTGTATCGTCCAGATCATCCAAGATGTCTGATTCGGACATCAACAGGGTGCTCCTAAGACTCTTCCAGTCTCCGGTGTTCCAAAAGCTAGTTTCGGCTCCAGCCCATTCGGCTTCGGAGCCGATGGTCCTCCTCCCTACTATGGTTCCTCCTCCAACAGATAAAACTCCAAAAAAGAAGCAAAAGGAAGAAATAGATGCGCCAAATCCACTTAATAAATGTTGCCAAACAATGAACGCTTTATTCGGTTCTGCGTTTTCGTCCAAAAGACTTCATCAGATAAAACTGCCATATTTTGAAATCATTTTATACAAATTTGTTTCATTCCTATCCAATCATATTATGCTTGCAATTCAAAATTGAACAAATGAAATTCAGTGTTATTTGTATCGTACTGAATAATACATTCATACTTTATTCAGTTAAAATATTAAAATCAACTGTTTTAAAAAGATGTTTACTAAAATCAAAGTTTTTTATATAAAAAAAATTTAAATTCATTCATTAATTTCATTAAATAATGTAGTATCTTTCATGGGTTTTTGTATTTGTTTTATATTTCATTATTGGGAGCATGGTGCTTAGAGTCCCTTACTATCATCTATTTACTGTGAAATAGTGCCACCTACTGGCCTTGTTTATTATAGTTTGATCATATCTTAGTTGCTTTTAACCTTAATAGTGGCAAAATAGAGATGTGTTCATTCAAACCTGGGGTTTTGTTGGCTTCCAGGGCCAATTGCCACCATAGTTCTTTAAAACCAATATTTTCCTCCCAGGGGCCACCTCTAATGTCAATTAGAGGCACCGTTGGAGCCGGTGCTGGTGGAACCGGTGGAGGTTTTAGGGTCGGGCCTGACCTTTACTTCAACTCCGGCTCTTGGGTCGGAGTTCGGTACGCGGACTTCTTCCGTCGGCCCCGGGGGGGATGCTTCGGGATTGATGTTTTCGGTCCCAAGTCTCCCTCTCGGTGTGTCGGCTGCGGGAGTGCCGTCTACTGTCGTGGCCACGGAGGTGGGACCCTCCCAGGATTCTGGTGGTCCCGCCTTCAGGGCTATGAGGAGTGCGTTAGCCAAATCATCTTTGGCTACCTCCGCAGTCTCCCCAGCTCCTTCCCTGCATACCGAGACTGGGTCTTTGGCAGTCCCCCTGTCCTTAGACAGTGGAGCCCCGGGGCCTGAGGTTACCCCCACTGGGGTTCCCCCCCTCCTGGAGGTCCTTCTGAAGCTTCTTTGGAAGAACCCCCCAGGAAAAGATCGTGCAAGAGGAAGCACGTTGACTCCCCTGATGAGTCTCTTACATCAGACACTGATCTCGATGATTCAGAGGGGGTCCCCTAAGTCGTCCTCGGATGATGTCTCCTTTGCAGACATCCTGGAAGCCCTTAAACAACAAGGCGGCTGGCAGTCCAACCCCCCTTCTGCTGATGAGTCGGTGTTCCTTAAGGCCTTCGGGGCTCAGCCCTCCGCCTCCTGGGTGTCTCCGCCCTTCGACGAGCTCTTGGATTTGATCTGTCGAAGGGCGTGGGAACACCCAGACTCTGTGGAACCGGTGCCTGCTCGTCTGAATAAGTTCCTCTCGGCACCCCCTGAAAAAGAGTTTCTAACTAAAGGTGTGGCTGTAGATGCTTTGGTGGTGGCATCTGCTACCCAGCAAGATGTAGCAGAGGCTTCGACGTCCGTCCATCCTCCTAATAAGGAGTCTAGGAGCATGGATCGGTACGGAAAGCGCACCCTAAGTTCAGCGGCCTTTACATTAAGGTCCTTGAACTACCTTACGCACTTTACTAGATTTCAGAGGGATCTGATTAAAGAACTTTCCGATACCCTCTTGGGTAACCTGCCTGAGGAGCTGGCCCAGACGGTTGGCTCTCAGCTGGCTACATTGTTGTCCATTTCAAACTCGTCCATGAGGCTCATTTCTTATGCGGCCGAAGGGGCGAGTAGAGCGGCGGGTACAGGCATTGCTCTACGGAGACAAGCCTGGCTCCGCCAGTGTCATTTCGCGGAGGCCTTTAAGTCTTCCTTTGCCGACACCCCTGTGATGGGTCCTCCCTGTTTGGACCCAAGGTAAAGGACACACTGACCCGCTGCGAACAGGAGGGTAAGACTCTGACTGCCGTAGGGGCACGATTTTCCACTCCCTTTCGGCCTTATCCCAAGGCTAAAAGTGGAGGGAAAATGTGGTTCCGTACATCTCAGAAGCCTTACCCCTCTCAGCAGGAGGATCCCCCTTCCAGAGGCAGAGGAGGGGGAAATTCTTCCGGAAGACGCCGTCCCAGAGGCGGCAGAGGCCCTCGCAACACTGGAGACCGCGAGTCCTTTCGTGGCTCTTCAGCCTTTCACAGTCCCTGAGGGATTGCCCGACTGTGCAGCTCCGGAGCCAGTTGGGGGTCGTTTTTCGAAGCACCTAAAAGTCTGTGAAGGTATCGCTCAGGACCGATGGGTGCTTCGAATTATCGCCGGAGGTTACACCATCCCTTTCTCTCACTCCCCACCTCAGTCCAAAAAAATCCCGGACCCGCCACCCAGTCAACGGGATACTGCAGCCTCAGAAGTTTCAAAGCTGCTGTAGAAAGGAGTCATCCAACTGGTCCCCGCAGACCAGATCGGATTAGGGACTTACTCAAGATTCTTTTTGGTGCCAAAAAAGACCGGGGACTTGAGGCCCATTTTGGACCTCAGCATTCTAAACCGTTCAGTCAGAAAGTCCAAGTTCCGAATGGTCACCCTACAAACCATTCTCCCATTGCTGGAGAAAGGTGTTTGGATGTGCTCCATAGATCTCAAGGACGCTTATTACCATATCATGGTACATCAAGCGTCCAGGAGACATCTGCACTTCAGCCTAGGAGGCAGTCATTTTCAGTTCCGCGCGCTGCCCTTTGGTCTCACCAAGTGTTTGGCAGTCATGACTGCTCACCTGAGAAGTCTAGGATTCCAGGTGTTTCCGTATCTAGACGACTGGCTCCTAACTGCCACCTCCAAGCATCTACTACTGCCGAGCTTACAAGCCACTATATCACTGGGCAATTCCCTTGGAATCACCTTCAATTGGCCAAAGTCTGTGTTGCTGCCATCTCAACGAATAAGATTCATAGGGGTAGAGATAGACTCAAACCAAATGCGGGTCTATCTACCTACAGACAGAATACAAACCATACAGACTCAAGTTCGAGCCTTACTTCCCAGGTCCAAAGCCCCAGCCAGAATGGTCCTGCAGCTATTGGGATCCATGTCCGCCACGGTTCTTCTAGTCCCCTTGGCAAGGTTGCACATGAGAATTCTCCAGTGGCTTCTTTCAGCTCAGTGGTCCTTTCAGGAACTCCATCTCAGTCACCTTATATGGATCACGGAAACATGCAAACGGGACCTTCGCTGGTGGCTAGTGCCCTCCAATTTGGATCAGGGACGACCCTTTGTTCCACCTCCTCCTGCGGCCACTTTGACCACGGATGCCTCCCAGATGGGGTGGGGGGGGGCATTCCCTGGGCAGGTCAGTCCAAGGCAAATGGCACCCAGAAGAGACCCTACTTCATATCAACATCCTAGAAATGAGGGCGGTGCTTCTGTCCCTTCAAGCCCTTCACAATTACCTCCCTCAGGGCGTAATTGCCGTTCACTCAGACAACATGTCAGTTGTCTGGTACCTGAACAAACAGGGAGGGACCAGATCCTATCCTCTTTGCAGAGAGGCCATGAGAGTCCGGGAATGGGCAGTCTCGACCAAACGCTTTCTAGTGGCTACTCATATCCAGGGCAAGTCCAGTGTGATAGCCGACAGACTGAGCAGAACCATCCTCTCTCCTCACGAATGGTCTCTGAACATGACAGTTGCAAGTCAGATTTTCAGCAGATGGGGAGTTCCGTGTTGCGACCTCTTTGCGACTCCACTAAATGCGAAGTGCAAAAAATTCTTCTCCCTAACCCCGGCTCCGGGGAAGAGCCCCATGGACGCACTAGCCCGTCCTTGGCCCACCGGCTTGCTTTATGCCTTCCCCCCAGTCCCTCTCCTTCTCAGGGTGATCCAAAAGGCATCTCTCTTGGGGAGCAAAATGATCTTAGTTGCTCCTTACTGGCCTCGTCAAGTATGGTTTCCCTATCTTCGGAAATATGCTCTGGAAGGTCCATGGTTCCTGGATCAGATCCCAGACCTGTTGGTTCATCAGTCGGGACTATTCCACCAGTCCCTGCACACCTTAAAATTGACGGCTTGGCTCCTCCTCTTCCGACTATAGTCAGAAGTCATACATTGGATCCAGAGGTTGTACACATATTATCTTCGGCCCATAAGTCTGCTACAAAGAAACTGTATTCTAGCAAATGGAAAGATTTGCTATTTGGGCTCAACTCCGGGGCCTGGATCCCATCACTATTCCCGTGGCAGAAGTACTAAAATTTTTAACTTCTCTTTTCAATCAAGGCTCTTCAGTCTCTACCATCAAGGTTCAATTGGCAGCGATTTCCAATTTTCACGAATCTATAAACCCACCTTTAATGAGCAACAGATTGTGTAAGACCTTCTTGAAAGGTGCTGCGCTTTTAAGACCTCCGATTTCTCATCCTGCTCCTTCATGGGATCTCGATGTGGTGTTACGCACCTTAACTTCCTCCCCCTTCGAACCGGCAGCTACATGTGATCTAAAATTTCTATCGTGGAAGACTGCTTTTCTGGTGGCGATTACTTCTGCCAGAAGAGTTTCAGAGCTTCACGCTTTGTCTGTAAAACCCCCGTACTTGGTTTTTCACAAAGACAGAGTATCTCTCAGGCCAAATCCTTCCTTTGTCCCTAAAGTTTGTTCCAGTTTCTGCCTACAACAATCATTAGAACTTCCAGTCTTTTTTCCAAAATATTCTAACAAAGCGGAATTCATATTCCACACATTAGATGTCCACAGGCAGTTGCGTTTTTATTTAGACAGGACCAAACAAACAAGGAAAACAGATCAGTTGTTTGTATCCTTTGCAGACAATAAATTGGGCAAAGCTGTCACAAAGGTCACTATTGCCAAATGGATCAGGGACTGTATTACTCAAGCTTATTCTTATTCTAACAAAGAGCTTACCACCTCTGTCAAAGCTCATTCTACAAGGGCTATGGCTACTTCGATAGCATTTCATTCTAAGCTTGCCATTAGTGACATTTGTGCTGCGGCTACATGGTCTTCTCCGCACACTTTCATTTCCCACTACAAATTGGATGTGGCATCTAGAGGACGAGCTTCATTTGGTTCCACAGTGCTCAGGAGTGTTTTCCAATGAGCCACCCAGGATTTAGGTGCTAGGGACGCTGTCCCATCAGTACAGAATGTAGGCGAGATAGGAACACATAACATCTTTTAGTTATGTACTTACCATAACTTTAGATGTTTGGGATCCATCTCGCCTACATTCTAACAACCCACCCTCCTTCCCCTTCCTTGGAGATCAGAGGATATCAGAAGGTCCGAATCCTGTTGTTTCATCTTGAAACATCTAACAATGTTATATAAACAAGTTGTGCATGTGTGCATGAATGCGGACAAACAAGATCTGGGGGATTAGTGGTGGTGCATCCTGGGATAAGAAATAGCTCAGCCAATAAGAGGCCTCGCTCTATAGCATAGCGTGCCGAGTCGGAGCCGAGGGATCGGCTCCGAGCCCATCAGTACAGAATGTAGGCGAGATGGATCCCAAACATCTAAAGTTATGGTAAGTACATAACTAAAAGTTCCGTTCATTTCTTTATGAGAGAGAGTGTGGTGTGTTGTATGAAAGAGTAGGAGTGTGTGGAATTTGAACTAGTTGTTAGCTGTATGAAAGAGAAAATATGTGTGTGTTGCTATGTGACAGAGTAGCTGCTTGTCTGTTGCATAAGCTGTGTTTTATGTTGATACCTGGATGGTTGGAAAAAGTGGCTGAAATACATGGAAGGTGATACACATATGGAACAGATGCATGACCTCAGTCTTTATTATTTTCATGAAAGATTAGCACAGACGCACCTGCTTGTATTGTTTTGCAACACTTGCTGCCTTCAACTTAATATTTAACATTTTTAGTACTGGACTAAGTTGGCTATACATGCAACTATTAAATATGAGCATGATTATTTTGCTTTTTAGTGAATTACAGACTCACCGAGTGCTAAGTGCCTCATATATGAATTCCATTTTACCTTTTGTTACATTGCATTTAAAGTACTCATAATAAGATAACCCTGATCCTGAGTTATTCATTAGATACTTTAGCCATTATTTTAACTTTATAAGCCATCATTACTTGTATGCTGTTCCTGTTTTCTGAATAATTTTACATGTATAGGTGGACTTTGAGACAAGTAATATTAGAACTGTACTTGTTTTTGGTTGAGTGGAAATTAGTAGTCTATAATTTTTTTCCCTATGTGTATGTGTAACCATAATCGCATAAATCATCCACCTGTGCCTGCAGGTTTCGCTGTAATATTTTTTCTGTTGTCAGTATTGATATTTTTTAAAGTTTCATCAGTCGTCTGCCAACAGACTATAGGGATTAAAGGAAAACGCACAGAATACATATTGCTGTTACAGTGTTTCTGACAAAACAAAACTTAATGGCGAGAGTCAACATTTCTTTGCCACTGCAGATCTTATCTGGTTATTCGTTTCTCATATGAAAAAGTCATTAAAGATAGTTGACACATTCTAGACTATTTCCCTAAAATTTTATTTAAATGCGATACATTTTACATTGCATTAGGAGTGGCATAACTCCTGCTTATTCTTTGTTTTACAAAAGCTGTTTGCAGGTAAACAAAATATTTGATCTGTTGGCTTCAGCCTAGTTGCTGCTACAGTACCATGGTTAGGGTTACCACCTGTCCCACTTTGAGAGGGACAGTCCCTCTTTGGGCAGTTGTGTCCTGACAAAAAATTTTAAAAATGGCAAATGTCCTGAGATTTTAGGACAAAATTATTTCCTGTATTGTATGTAATAGTTGCATAAAACAGTTATTCTGTATCTAAAATACCTAAATGTTATAAGAAACAGAATAAGCAACTAAAATGCTACAAGAATAAGCTTTTATTTAGGCAAAAAAAGTTAAGTTCTATCCTTTGTACTGACCATGGGTATGTGTCGTCCTGTAAAATCTGATGTTTGTCCTGAAAATGTCCCACTTTGGCCATTTGAAAAGGTGGCAACCCTAACCATGGTAGTTATTGTTACGGGGGTACATTGTGAAATTATAATGAAGGATTATGATGTCGGCAATTAAGTAAGCTGTCAAGGTGGATTTGTGATAGAATATTTGTGAATTCATGAGGCTGTGCGTAATATCACAGAGTATGCAGAACGTAAATGGAGCTTTGTGTACCTTTTAGACTTTTTCTCTTCGATTTCGGGGTATAAATCTCACTAATGCAGTGTCAAGTCTTAGTTCAGTTTAAGGCAGTGTTAACATTTTTACTGGTCACCTGAATGGCAGATACAACTTAAAATAATTGTGTATCAGACTTAAATAATTGTGCATCAAACTTGCTGCAGTTCATCTATCACTTTTGCTATTGAAACAGTGTTTTGTGAAGTGGTCAGAAGAACTGCATAATTATTTTACTACTTTTTAATTATCAACAACCAGCCTGAACTGCTGAAGAATCTTTTAAGGCCATATTTTCACTGCTTCTGGCCATAAGCCTGTAGTCATTGGCTTATTCACATGCATGTCCAATAATAGTATCTGAAGCAAAAGATATAGTTGTTAACTGATTTTTTTTGTATAATTTTGTAACATCATGGAATTACAATCTATCAGACAGGGTTACATAGGCCTCCAGTTTCCTGAAAAATCTGATCATAGTTTTATGTTCCAGTGACTGTTTCTTTTATACCAAACCACCGTATAAGCCACATTGTTGTGCTGCAGTAATTGTAAAATATGAATGATAGTGGCTGTTCTTTTCTGCATGCTGCAACTCAGAGAGCATATTTATTCACAGGTTGACCTTCAAGAAATTGTCAGTATGATTTTTTTTTGTTGGCTTCTGTAGAAAAGAGTATGCATTCTTAAATGGCAAACAGCTAAATTGTGTTTTTATTGAAATAGCTGGTACATCTGAAACAAGAACTTACCATAATTAAAAGATTAAAGGGTGCAAGAAAGGAGACCTGTTCTGAGTGAAAGTAAAAGTTATAAATTGTCAAAGTAGACAAGTAATTGGGAATCTGGAGCATGAGTGTAAAGGATCAGAAATATAAAGCATAAGATACTTAATAGTTCATTTGTATGACTTTGTAAGTACCCCCACAGGTCTGCCAAGATCTAGGGAAAGACACGTGTCATTTACCTGAACACATCTACCATTGTTTGATACATGTGTGATAGGGTAGAAGTTGTATAGTTAAAATACACATGCTTGTTGTTTCCTCGGGGGGGGGGGGTGCTTTGCATTTCCACAGATCGAAAGTTTTTCTGATATCCTTTCAGAAAACCATCATAAATCACTGTGTTTAGTTGAGTGGATTTTCCTGTAAATATTGGAACAGATTTTAATTCAGGATTTGGTACAGTTTTAGAGAATCTACATTATTAAAAATGCGAGTTCTGAGATGCTTTCCCTTTTGTGAGGGAGTTTAACTGGTGGGAGGTAGTAAAGACTTTCCTAACATGGTGTTGCTCAGTTTTCCATGAAAGCAGGTGCATTCCATACAGTGATATATCACAAAGCAAATTTGGCAAGATGCTGCCAAGTTGTTATTGCCAAAACATGACTAACAAAGAAGCTGGTGTCTGACAACATCCTTTATAAAGATAGATGGACACAGTTAATTGGTTAATAGAAGTATTATGAGTGTTTTGTTGATTAATGCCTTTATAGGCCATGGTAGCATTTTATTTTATATATTTGCGTCCATTTGGCTTACCTGGTTAACAAGTGCCCAAGTGTCCCTTTTCAGGGTGACTCAGGAGCCCTCTTCTTAATGACTTGCAGAAAGTTGCACAGCAGGAAAATGGAGATGGATGGAAATAGGTAAAAAAACTTTCTTACACTGTGAAGGACACCAATGAGGAAGAGTAAAGGCAAACACTACTAAAACTCCTGATGTCCCCCACGGCAGTAAAACTTAATAGTAAAATCAAAACTTTAATGAAAAGAATATAACATAAAATAAGCAGTCCTCAGTCTTCCGATAAGCGCTTTCGGCAAATAAGCCTTCCTCAGATCGTATAAAAAGGACTGTTCAGCTTTTGTATTTATAAGGCATCACAGCCATTCCTCATTTAGTTCTCTGACATGCCCTTGTTTCAAACCAAAAGGAGGCCAGCTAGCAGTGCGGTATAATTTCCTTCATTGTAATTAAAGGGGCAGTGCTTCTCTTTACTATAGGATTGTATATGAGAAAACTAATAGCTATGTATGTGAATACATTATATGAATGAAGCAACATTCAAGTAAACTTGCTAATCATATCCCTTCTATTCTTAAGTGCAGGTTTTAATGGCACAATAGTATTTAAGCCTGGTGATCTGTTTGCTCTTAAATTAATTATCCAGCATGTTTCCCTTAGCTATGTGTGATTATGAACATCACCTTCTCTTGTGGTCTGACAGACTGCCTCTATGGCCTTAAATACAAAGTAATGAGAAGGATACTGTGCTACGTGGGCTGCTAAGGCATTATTGGGATGTTTCTGTTTGATGTCTCTCAAATGTCTGAGGATACGTTCCTTAAGACATTGACCTGTTTTCCCAACATAGAATGCACTACATTGGCAGCAGGTTGCTAAGTATATGATGTGGGAACTAGTACAATCAACAAAGACATTAAAATTGTACTGTTGCCTGGAGTATGGATGTACAAAAACATTGGAGCTGTCAATGGAGTTGCAAGCTTTGCATCTTAAGCACTTGAAAGTGCCCTTTCTATTAGAATTGGGCCTATTTCTTTCAAATCCATCTTTGTTGCAAATGAGACATTTCAAATTTTTCTTATTCTTGTGTAGGAATCTGGGCTGTTCACCTACAATGTCTCTTATTTTGTCATCAGTTGTCAGTACCGGCCAAAACATCCTAATAACTTCACATACTTGCTTATTGTCAGCAGTGTATGTTAACAGACATTTAAGTTGCTGTGATTGAGTTTTAGGACCCAGGCTCTCATGATGACTCGATGTGGGTTCAGAGAAGTAGGGACATCCCTTTCCTCTCCTTAATTCCTGTGGATCATGCTTCAGTCTTAGATTTTTTCTTTTATAGGGTCTTTTACTTAAATGTGTCTCAATATTTCTCTGTTCTGCTACAAAGTCTTCATTGTCAGTATATAATCTTGAGGTTCTTAAGATCTGATTCTCAAAGATATTATCAAAAAAATGTCCCGGGTGCATACTCCCCCTATGCAGATAATGATTTCTCAGGGTTTCTTTTTTATGAATTCCTGTACTGATACCTCTATCAGGATGCAGATGAATCTTTACATCCAGAAATTCTATGGTCTCTGAAGAATGTTTAACCACAAACTCTAGAAAATCAGTGCTCTCGTTGATAAAGTTGACAAAAAGGTCCAATTGTGTAGAGCTGCCTCTCCAAAGGATAAAGACATCATCCACAAAACGGCCATAGTACACTAGATATTGTTTCCAAGTGCTGGGTATCAGTTCATTATGTTCCCACTCAGCCAGAACCAAATTAGAGTAACTATTTGCACATGGGGTGCCCATAGCCACACCCTATGTCTGCAAATAGAAAGAATCCCCATACATAAAGATGTTATTTTCCAATACAAGTTCCAGCAGGGAACATATTGGTTCTACTTCCATACTGTTCCTTGCTAGGAAAAATCTTATTGCCTGTAGACCATAGTCATTCGGAATCACCATAAACAAACTCTTGATGTCCATTGTCACTAGTAACAAATCTTCATATTTCTTGAGGTCCTTAGTAACTAAAAAGAGTTTTTCCAGAAAATCTCCTGAGTCCTTCAATACAGTTCCTACTAGTGGCAGGACCTTCTTTAATTCATTCTCCACGTACATGGAAACAGGTTCAGTTACCCACCCCCTACCGGAAACTATGGGACATAGGGGTGGGTCAACTGGATCCTTGTGAATTTTGAGGAGTCCGCTGATGTATGGAGACATAGGTTTAGGGCAATCAAAAAACTCATATAGTTCTTGTGAGTTATTTGCCTCTATCAATAGAGCATACAGATGGCTAAATGGCTATGAAAACGATCTACCTTAGTCGTAGCTTCATTGCAATTTAATCTCTTATACGTTCTTTCATCATCCAGCATAGAGGGCATTTTATGCCTGTACCATACGGCTTCCATCACTACTGTACAATCCTCCCTTATCAGCAGGGATCCAGTTGAAGATTTGTTACTAGTGACAGAGAAAAATGTAAAAAAAATGTGTGCATACATCTAAATGTAGTACTGTTGGTAACCACTTGAAATATTGGGACTTGGAATACAGAGTCCCTTAATGCAGAGACCTCCTCTTCTTCTTTCGGCTTTTCCTGGTTAGGGGTCACCATAGCGGATCATCTGTCCGCTCATGATTGGCAGTGGAGTTTTATAGTGTTGAGTTGCTAGCCCGGCACCCAACCTTCCACAGAAGGCACACACTCACACCTAGGGCCAATTTATAGTGTCCAATCCACCTACTGCAAGTCTTTGGGATGTGGGAGTAAACCGGAGCACCCGGAGGAAACCCACATGATAACAGGGAGGACATGCAGACTCCGCACAGAAGGCACCCCAGCCGAGAATCGAACCGGAGAACCTCTTGCTGTGAGGCGGCAATGCATAGACCAAATGGCCAAAAATCTGGACTTAGTATTTATTTACATTTGTTTACCTGGAAATTCCAACTGGACGCAGGTCCTTTTTCAGCAGATGCCCGGAGAGAAAAGCTCCACATCATGTACATGATAAATAGAGAGACAAAGCTGCAGCAATAGTAAGCAACATTACAGGTTGTTGGCTTTAATACAATAACACGATATTGATTATCAACTGTATATACAGCAAATGTTGCAAGTTAAGGTAGTTTCTTGTTGTTTATAATATTAGTAACAAAGTTGTCAGACAAGATTCAACTAGCTAATTCTGACTGTGGTTAGTAGTGGCGGTAGTATAGTTGAGTTAAGAGTCTGGGGGGGGTGCTAGTCTGGATGCTAGTCTGGATTAGAACAAGGACAAAGCCAGTGCAAATTTAAGTGGAATTTTTGTGTTCAGGAAGGACAAGTCTGAGATTACCATTTCTTGGAATATTTCCTTTTATCAGTGGTATGGCCACCTCTGACGTCACGTATAAATAAGTTCTGTTTTTCTTTTTTGGGGGGTGGGGGCTTGCCTTGAATATTTTTGACAACTTTTTTTTTTCTTTTCTTACATTTTCTTTCCTTAGCTTTTTGCCCATGTCCCCACTCTTTTTTTCCTGAACGTTTTCTACATTAGTGCTGCCTTCTTCAGTTCCATTTTACCCTTTCTCATTTTGGTAACCAGTCCACTGTCTTCTGCAGGTCCCATGTTCTACCCTGAAGTTCCTGCATTCTTTTGAGGACCCCCATGTCTTCTGTTACTTCTAAGCCAGATTGATGCCTGTACATTTTTGGAAACTTTTGCCCAAGTTCTATTCCCATTTCCCACCTTAGCTTTTCTACTGTGGTCCTGCTGCCTTTATCAGTCCCACTTACCCTTTCTGTCATAATTAACCAGTCTGATACATCTCTGTCTCTGATGTTCTTCTTTGAGGTTCCTGCATTAAAATGTGGACCCCATATCTTATGTTATGTCTAAGCTTCCTGAGCCAGGCTGATGCCCCATATGTTGAACACTTAATTCCTCTTTCTACCAGTCTTCATTCCCAGCTTGTGGTTTTCATTTCATGCTGCCTCTTCTTGGATCCATTACAGCTTTAATTTTTATTTGTGTAGGTATTTTTAGAGGAGGAATGTCCCTTAGCTTAGGAATGCCTTAGTACGACATGCCAAACAAATTCTGTGTAATTAAAATATAGCAAATCCACAGCTATGTCTTAATATGCCTTTCCCTGGGACATTGTTAAAGCATGCTTCAATCTTGTATCTGGTCTGAGGCTAATTAACTGGTCCTTCTGAATTAGTTAGTGCACACTAATTGTATTCAGATAGGAGAGACATAGAACATATTTTTCTTCCTTAATTAAGCTTCTTAACCTAAAATTTAGAGATGAATGAAAAATTAAACTAATGTTAGAAAATGTGAACTACCTCCAAGATGCAGTTGCCATGGTTATCGACACCAGTATTTAAAATTCATCCTCTCCAGTTTTCTCCTCTGATGTTATCTACAATGGCGACAAACTTGAATTTGTATGGAAGATGTGGAATTTAATGGTGGATTTTGATAAATGATTCACCCATACTGACCTAGTGTGTAGTGTCTTCAAGTCCTCGTTTCCCTTAGAGGAATATCACTGTCAAGTATCTTGTTCCTTCTCTGGATATTTCATATGTGGTGTATAACTTGGTTTCCTCAAAGCTGGAGTATTGTAGTGCCCTGTGCCTTGGGCTTCCCAAATCAAAGCTTAACAGTGTGTGCAGCTAATGCTGCATTCTACAGCTGAGCTACTGATGAGGATGTCTCGATGCCGTCATATTGCACTAGTTCTATAAAGTTTACAGTGTGTGCCAGCATGATCTAGTATCACTTGTAAAGTTCAGGTCTGGTTTGATTTCCACAGCTTGGATCCCCCTTATCTTAAGGATCTGCTAGCCTGGTATCATCCTGCATGTGCCATTTGCTGTCCCTTCATGGAAGTAACAGAGGTTCCAGAAGTTTGCCTGGATTCATCTTGTGAATTTTCTTTTGCTTTTAGGTTCATAGGTAGGTACTAGGCTATCTGCCCGAGGGCATTTATAAGCCTAGCCAGAGTGTGTCTGCTTTCGCTGCCCCATTGATTAATTAACTGAGCCTCTGTCAAGCAGAGCCAAGATCCTAGGGGTGTATTTTCTGTTACCCATCCACTCGTCAGGGCTTCTTTTGAAGAGGGTTAGTGAGGGGCTCTGCCTAATGTAGTTAGGATTTTTGTTCCAAAGCATGGGGAGTCTCTATGACAGGAATCTATCCCTCCAGCATGTTCTGTTTATTGCTGTGGTGATGTTTTGCAAACTAGAGCACATGGCTCGCAGTGACTTGGATTTCTTTAGGTGGAGTATGTCCATCGATTCTGAGTTGGACATGGCTTTGTAAGTCAGGCAAAGATCACCTCTGAGCAAGCGAGTACAGATGGAGTTTTTTTCATTCGGGCTGCATAGGACATATGTTTGAGGCCAGTAATCCTCTTGGTCAGGTGCTTTTGTGGTTTTTCCAGCTGTTGGAAGTGTCTTGTGCGGTACATCTCAAATGGGGCATTGTACTCTATGATGGGTCTGATGAGTGATGAGTAGAGGGGAACTATAACCTCTTTATTTCTGGATGCGAACCCCTTAGTAATTAGATGGGCCACATAGAAGGATTTCCTAACTACTTTGGTAATATGATTATCAAAGGAGAGATTACTATCTACCTGGGTCCCCAGATCTCTTATTACCGCTTCTGTATTAAGGGGGCTGCCGCCTATGTGGTAATTCGTGGGTGATTTATTTTTCCCCAAACGGGATGACTATGCATTTTTTGGCATTTAGCTTGAGGCCATGACTTTGACACCAGGTGTCTGTCTCAGTAAGGCCTTTATGAAGGATGTCCGTGTCAGCTGGGAGTCAATTATGGCTCCCAGCTTGCAGTCATTGGCGAACTTGGTTAGCCGTAGTTCTCCTGTGTTTGCCTGTACATCTGAGAGATATATGCCGAACAGTAGGGGTCCCAGAACCAAGTCTTGCAGGACACCACTTGTGACTGGTTTAGAGTCGGACCTGGAGCCCGCTATTCTTACCGTGTGAGTTCTGTCTGTAAGCCAGTTGGCAACCCATCTTATGACGTAGGGGTTTATGCTCAGGCTGGTGAGTTTTTCTATAATACACGAGTGAGGAATGGTGTTGAATGTCTTGGCGAGATCAAGGTAGGCTGTGTGAACCACCTTTCCCTCGTCTATGGCATTGGTGACTGTCTTGAAGAAGTCAACCAGGTTTAGTAGGCGTGATCTGCCCTTAACAAAGCCGAACTGGGTCAGGTCAAGTGTTTGGAGGTTCCCAATGTCTTTGTTAATGAGTTCCATGATGATGCGCTCCATAGCTTTGCAGATCAGGCTAATCAGGCTTATGGGGTGATAGTTACCAAGGTCAGTTGTGGCCCCTCCTTTGTGGAGCAGAATAACCGTTGCTGTGTGCCATTCTATGGGCACGTAGCCTGTGGAGAGGCTAAGGTTGAGCAGCGTTTTCGGACAATGCATCTTCTTGTCTAAGGTCATCCCTGACACGTAACAGTTTTAAACAGTCTGTTAAGATCCATTGTCTTGGCTTGCCATGTGAACTGTGACACTGGCCTCCATTATTTTGTCTGTTCTTTTGCATCCGTGCATAAAGTTACAAGCACTTTAATAAGTCTGAACTTAAAATGAAAGACCTAATCTTTCTGTTCTATAAATGTGCAGTAAGGCTATTTCTTAGCTTAAAAAAGAGAAGTAGGCACAGTCCACTAAAAAATGTATAGGTTTAAGTAATATGGTAATAGACAAATGTACAGTAACACGAGTCAGAAAATAAATGCACAAAACCTAGAAATCTAAAACTCTGAACAGTAAGAGTGTTAGCGAGGAGTTCTGCCTGATTCAGCAAGACTCCAGGAGCTAAATTTCATTCCATCATTTGTAAATTAACAAACTGAAAGCCAGCTTCTCACACATTTGTATGTAACTGGAAAGTAAACCAGCAAAATTAAACTGTAGGCTTAACATTGTTCATAATAAGTGATTAAGTTTGTTAACTTTTGAGTGAATTAATCAAAAACAGGAAAAAAAATCAGCCTTGCATTTGAAACTGAAACCAGACCAGACCTATTCCTTTCTGTGCTCTGAATGCATTAAGTACAGATTTCTCCAAAAAGCCCATGGGAATTACAAATCCTATTACTGTTGTAGCATGACCCTAGAATGTTAAGTGCAAGCCAGCTGTATCCAGGTATGTTTAAACCAAATAAAAAACACAATGTTCCTACACAGTTTTATATGCCTCTGTAAAGCAAAGTCAAAACAAGAAATTGTACTGTAAACTTTACCAGAAAAGTTGTAGTAAGCAGTTCAACATCTAATCAGTTTGCCTCATTACATCTGACTGACGCCTCCAGGTGAATCTGGAGTTAATTCCTCCTGACACCTCTAGGCATCAGATATTGCTTGTTCATATTTGCATCAATAAATCCAAAACCACGCTATGTACAAGGTTTTAAAAGATTTATAGATTCATAGGTAGGTACTAGGCTATCTGCCCGAAGGCATTTATAAGCCTAGCCAGAATGTGTTGGCTTTCGCCGCCCCCTTAGATTAGTTCCCTGTGCCTCTGTCCAGCAGAGCCACTGAAGTGATCCCCGGGGTAAACTTTCTCTTTCCCATCCACTCGTCAAGATTTCTTTTGAAGAGTGTTAGCGAGGAGCTCTGCCTAATGTAGATTGGGATCGTGTTCCAAAGCATGGGAAGTCTCTGGGACAGGAATCTTTCCCTCCAGCACGTCCTGTTTATTGTTGTGGTGAGGTTTAGATCCCTAGAGCGTGTGGCTCACGGGGATAAGGTTTTCTTTAGGCGGAGCATGTCCATCAATTCTGGGTTGGACATGGCCTTGTATGTCAGGCAGAGATCACCTCTGAGTAGGTGGTATGCAACCGAGTACAGCTGTAATTTCTTCATTCGAGCTGCATAGGGCATCTGTTTGAGGCCAGTGATCCTTTTGGTGAGGTACTTCTGTGGTCTTTCCAGCTGTTGCAGGTGTCTTGTAAGGTACATCCCAAATGGAGCGTTGTATTCTATGATGGTTATGATGAGTGATGAGTAGAGGGGTACAATGACCTATTTTGATCTGGATGCGAACCCTTTTGTGATTAGGTGGGCCACGTAGAAGGATTTTCTAACCACTTTGGCAATGTGATTATCAAAGTTGAGATTACTATCTACTTGGGTCCCCCAGATCCCTTTTACGCCTTCAGATTTAGGGACTACCACCTATGTGGTAGTTTGTGGGTACTTTGTTTTTTCCAAAGGGGATGACTATGCACTTTTTGGCATTTAGCTTGAGGCCATGATTTTGACACCAGGTATCCATCTCAGTGAGACCCTTTTGGAGGATGTCTGTGTCAGCCGGAGAGTCAATTATAGCCCCTAGTTTGCAGTCGTCTGTGAACTTGATCAGCCATAGTCCTCCTGTGCTTGCCTGTACCTCTGAGAAGTATATGCTGAACATGAGGGGTCCTACGACTGAGCCCCGGGGAACTCCACTTGTAACCGATTTAGAGTCGGACCTAGCTCCCGCAACTCTCACCATGTGGGTTCTGTCCGTGAGCCAGTTGGCAGCCCATCTTGTGATGTAGGAGTTTATGTTCAGGCTGGTGAGCTTGTCTATAATACCAGAATGGGGAATGGTGACAGAGGCCTTTGCGAGGTCTCGGTACGCTGTGTGTACCACCTTTTCTTCATCTATAGCCTTGGTAACTGTCTCAAAGAAGTCCACCAGGTTCATGATCTACCCTTAACAAAGCCGAATTGGGTAGGGTCCAGTGTTTGGAGGTTCCCAATGTCTCTGTTAATGGGTTCCATGATGATGCACTCCATAGCCTTGCAGACCAAGCTAGTCAGGCTTATAGGGCGATAGTTCCCGGGGTCTTTTCTGGCTCCACCTTTGTGGATTGGAATAACCGCTGCTGTGTGCCACTCTGTGGGTATGTAGCCTGTGGAGAGGCTGAGTTTGAACCGTGTGTTTAGGTGAGGGGTTAGTTCATCTTTGAGCTCGTGTAGGACGCAGCCTGGGACACCGTCCGGTCCCATTGATGCTGTGCTTTTGGCTTTGGAGAGGGCTGTTTTAACCTGAGTATCTGTGATTTCAGCGACTCTACATTCTTCTGGTATGGTTATGGGCCCTCTTGGGGGTGAGAGGGGGGTGAAGTTTGCGCTGAACCTATCTGCCAGGATGTTAGTGATATCAGTCGGTTCAGTGTATTTTGTGCCATTCTGCACTAGCTACGAGCAGATCTGAGCATTGCCACTTAGATTCTTGACATAGCTAAAGAATGCCTTGTGGTTATCTTTGGAGTCCTTGGCAATTTTTCATTCAAAGCTCGCCTTGGTTGATTTTATGAGGGATCGTAGTTTTGTGCTGATACTGATCAGGGATGTCTTCCCTTCTTGGGATTTTACTCTTTTCTGTACTAGTTTCCTCCTTCTATTCTATAGCTTGTTTATGGCAGGAGTCCACCAGACTGGTTTCTTTTTCTTGGAGGAGTGAGTCTTGGTTTTGCTTGGGATGGCATGATCCATGCATTCTTGTAGATGCCCGTAGAATGCATTAGTAAAGATTTTTGTAACTTGGACAGCATTATCCTTCAGCATGGGGGCTTTGAAACTTTCCACCTCGGTCTTAAGTAAAGTGAAGTTTTCTTTTGAAAAGTTTTTCACGGTGGTTTTCTTGTCCGAGGGTGGGGGCAGAATGTGGATATCCAAAGTGATTTGTTTATGGTCAGATCTAACCAGCGAGGGGTTGACCTCCGGTGTGGAAGACTGGTCGCCCATGTTGGTGATGACTAGGTCCAATATGTTGTCACCTCTGGTGGGAGTGTTGACCAGTTGAACCAGGGCGTTTGAGTTTATAAATTCTAGGAAATGTTGGGCAAGGGAGTTAGTACTTGAGTAGTTCTCCCAGTTAATGTTTGGATAATTGAAATCACCCAATATTAGGGTGTTTGGTAGTACCTTTATGTTTCCAGGAACGTAGAATGGGGTTCCTGGGACATAATGGGTGATCTGTAGCAAGCTACAATTTGAATTGCAGTTTTGCCCATTGTTAGTTGCACGTGGATGATCTCTGAAGCATCGTGTGTGCCACTAACCTGGAGGCGTGGGTATCCTTGATAAATATGGATACGCCCCCGCCTTTTGTATTTTGGTTTGGGTTCTGTGGCTGAAATGTATGGTACGAGTTATAGCCTGGTAGTGCTGGGGTGCTCTCTGGAGCCTTAAATCAGATTTCTGTTACTGCACATATATCGATTTTCTCCATACTGAGGAGTGCCTCGAGTGCATGCATTTTGAGGTTCAGACTTCTGGCATTGAGTAGCACTACCCTCAGTTTTTTGTTACTTGTGCTATTTACGATGGTAGGTTTGTCTTTTTTGAGCCTTGCCTAAAAAAGGCACTATGGGGGTGGCAAGAGCCATGGCCAGTATTCAAAAGCCTAAGGGTGACAGGTGCAAGCCATCTCTAGCGAAGCAGCGTGGCTTGTCGAGCATGTCACCCCAGGCAGACAGACATTGGATCCCCTTTGAATGACACCAGAAACTTAGTCAATTGTTGAAATTGAGAATTTTTTCTTTATACCTTGGTATCATTTTTGGTGAGGGCAGGATGCTACTCAGGGTCAGGGTCATACTGGCCTGGGCCACGTGATCAGAGACCTCTTCCATGTCTCTTTTCATGTAGTCCAGAGAGGTATGGCTCAGGTCATTCACACCAACATGGACAATGACAGAGTCATATTTGTACTTGTTCTGTAGTGCCTGAGTGCTTGTTGTGTGGTGGATCCTGGTGCCAGACAGGCAGCTAACAGTAACCTTCTCCTTATTCAGCCTAGTGAGTGGGACGTCAGTGTGCCTGACTATAGAGTCACCTATTACTAGAATGTTGGGTATGTTATTTTGCCTTAAGGGCTGTGATTGCATGGCACACTGGTTTTGTGAAGTATGTGTTTCATGGTTTGTGTTGGGGGGGTGAAGGTTGCTTGGATGTTTGCTTTGGAGGTCTCTGTTGGTTTTGCAGATCTTTATTTAGAGCCTCAGAGTATGTTTTCATGTATTTATGTGTGTTTTTTTCCAGTGCTGCTTTAATGGATTTATGTGAGACTGGTGGTGTGATGCAAGTATTTCCCTTCTCCTCTTGACTGTTTGCTCCAGTCTTGGGTTGAGAGAGCTTAGCCTCCAGTTTGGCTATATAATTGCATCTCTTGCATGTATTAGTGTTTGGTGGTAGGAGGAGGGAGGTTGTCTGTGTACATGAGGCAGTTGTAACATTGCCTCAAAACGCCCAGATTCACCAGTTGGACTGGAGAGTACACCTGAAACTGCCCTTTGGACATGCCTGGATAGGTACAGTGAACTGTTTTACTTGGTTGGCTGGTAAGGTAGAGAGACTTGTCCTTCTGTACAGTACAGGAGGGTCTAGTGCTACGGTTTATAAGTGCTTGCTATAAGTTTTTAGTAAGTGCCAGGCTGAGAAATGAGTGGCTTGAGTGCTTAAGTTGAAAGTTTGTCTAGTTACAAGGGAAAAATTGAAGAGGAGACTTTGTGGAGCCGGGAATAGTTTTACCCTAGCTAACCGGCGCTGCCCAGCACGCAAAACCGGGCAAATACAGTATTTATAGCAGAGAAATGAAAGAGATAGAAATTAGCCCAAAATGGCCAATAAACTACTAATTTCCGGACTGAAACTACTCCTCCAGGGACAGACAGGCTGCTCAAAGCTCCCCTCTCTCACAGGTGAACAGAGAACTTCCTTCTATCCAAGTAAGGTATGGGCAAACACAGAGATTTGTAACACAGCCCTGAATTCAGCACTAACCTGAAAACTGGACTATACTAGCTTAGAAAAGAGGGAAACAAGCACATATATATATATATATATATATATATATATATATATATATATATATATATTTTTTTTTTTGTTTGTTTGTTTTTTTAGAAAATAAAGCAGATACACTCAAAAAAACACTTTAAATGCACAGAAAAGGATACTTATCGTTATATATCGCAGATCAGAGTTGTAGTCAATGCCACTAGTAATAAAGTAGGAAGAAACACAAATACAGTAAAAGCAGATGAATAAAGTACAATTATATATATATATATATATATATATA
This sequence comes from Protopterus annectens, assembly GCF_019279795.1. Taxonomy (NCBI): domain Eukaryota; kingdom Metazoa; phylum Chordata; order Ceratodontiformes; family Protopteridae; genus Protopterus; species Protopterus annectens. The sequence goes on along the minus strand of NC_056746.1, from coordinate 1,083,211,542 downwards.
TATATATATATATATATATATATATATACAAAACAATCGAAAACAAACAAACTGATTTAAACAATATACCCAACTAACCAGAAAAAAAGCTCAAAACTAAGCCCTGTTCCAGCAGTCTTCAATCGGACAAGTTTTAACTGCACACCCCTGCTTACTAGGGTGCAGGGGAAACTTCTCCAAAACAGATGGCCTGGATCAGTGCTCAAGTTATACAAACAAATCTAGATTCAGCAGGCCTGAATCTGGTCTATGCTACAGCAACAGCTTACACAGTGACAAGCTCAGCTACATTAATATTTGACCTCTGTCTAGAGCAGATAAAGGGATATTAACTGTTGTTTTCATGATATTCATTTATGTAGATATAATTTTCAAATTTTTCTAAATATCTCAACAACCAAGTAACACCCAGAACTCATTAGCCACATAATGAAAGCTCTAAGCTAGATGAATGAAATGCTGCTTGACAGTATGTGTGTAACTTGAGTGCTTGCTGAGATATTGTAAGTTGTTTACAAACTTAATAGTTACTGTTTTTATTGTAAATTATAAAATTCATTTTAGGACCTAAAACCTAAATAATACTGCCACTGTAAAAATAATAATATACTTAAGGATTTTCCATTTATAGTTCTTCCATAGTCCCTGTGGTTCCAGAGATATGAACATTTGTTTGAAATGTGAGGACATAATTTGATTCTGATAATTCCAAAAATAAAGTCAATCCAAAACGATACAAAATCCACGATTTATTGCAGGAACACACACAGGTAAGCACTTTCGCATAGGAGCTTCATCAGACCAAATAACAAATATACACCTGACTGAAATTTATATAAGGCAGTCCTACTCCATTAAATAATTAATCAATCAGCCATTAAAAGCCACAGTGTACAAAACTGAATAGAAAATGTATAAACATGTGAAAACAACAATACATACATAATATGTGATACATATATTATATGAATACCAAAAAGTATATATGTATCTACATCTGTAAATTAAAATAAAAATAAAAACTCCTAGATAAAATACACATAAAATACTTAAATCGAGACAAATCAGGGAAGTAAAACTAAGTTCAATAGATATCATTTAGATATCATTTGCACAGCCTCCTTTTATTTAAAATAAGCTTAATGGAGGCCCTCTCATTCAGGCCTCTTCCTCGATCTGCCCGTATAAGGACGCATACAGCTGAATATGGGAATACCCACAAGTTTAAATTTCAGGTGATTGAGGCCATTACACCGAGTATCAGGGAAGGAGATATCATTACACATACTGAATATAGGGAAACTCGTTGGATCGTCCTTTTACGGGCAGATCAAGGAAGAGGCCTGAATGAGAGGGCCTCCATTAAGCCTATTTTAAAGAAAAGGAGGCTGTGCAAATGATATCTAAATATTATCTATTGAACTTAGTTTTACTTCCCTGATTTGTCTCGATTTAAGTATTTTATGTGTATTTTATCTAGGAGTTTTTATTTTTTATAATTTACAGATGTTGTGGATACATATATACTTTTTGGTATTTATATAATATATGTATCACATATTATTTTTGTATTGTTGTTTTCACATGTTTATACATTTTCTATTCAGTTTTGTACACTGTGGCTTTTAATGGCTGATTGATTAATTATTTAATTGAGTAGGATTGCCTTATATAAATATCAGTCAGGTATATATTTGTTATTTGGTCTGATGAAGCTCCTATGCGAAAGAACTTACCTGTGTGTGTTCCTGCAGTAAATCGTGGATTTTTTATCGTTTTGGATTGACTTTATTTTTGGACTTATCAGTCTGCGGCTGTGTTTGACTCTGTTGTATTTTTCTTTGTTTACTTTTAAATAACTTTGTACCACAGAGGATTTACCTCGTGGGGTGCTGGCAGCTTTTATTATATTTCTGTTTATAATTTGATTCTGTCAAAAAGCTTCGGCTCCACCCATTAGAAGTTACAGTGCAAACTTCTGAGCTCCATTGGAGTGAATGAGTTGTGTTAAGTACAGGCAAGAAGAATCTGAGGGTATTGCTACTCAGTGCTAGAAGTCTAAACCTCAAAATGCACTCTCTCGAGGCACTCCTTAAAATGGATAACATCGACATCTGTGCAGTGACAGAGACCTGGTTCAAGGCTCCAGAGAGTACCCATGCATTATCAGACTGTAATTCATACCACACCTTTCGGCCACCTAACCTGGACCGAAACACTAAAGGCAGAGGTGTGTCCATATTCATTAAGGATATCCACACCTCCAGGCTAGTTGCTCAGCATAATCCATCCGAGATTATCTAAGTGCAACTAACTCTGGGCAAGACTGCAATCCAAATTGTAGCTTGCTACAGATCCCCCACCATGCCCCAGGATTCCCCACTCCTCATTTCTTAATACACTGGAAAATATTAGGGTACAACCTAACATCCTAATAATGGGCGATTTCAACCACCCTACCATTAACTGGGAAAACTACTCATGTACCAACTCTTGTGCTCAACGTTTTCTGGAATTCATAAATTCCAATGCCATGGATCAACTTATCCACACCCCCACCAGAGGCAGCAATATCTTAGACCTGGTTATTACCAACATGGGCAACCGGTGCTCCACACAAGAGGTCATTTCCTCATTGGTCAGATCCGACCACAAGCTAATCACCCTAGACATCCACATCCCTCCCCCACCCCCCCCACCCCATTAGGGAAACCACAGTAAAAAATTTCTCCAAAGCCAACTATAACGCTTCTTAAGACAGAAGTGGCAAACTTCATGACACCCATGCTGACGGACAATAGAGGTATGACTGCTGAATCCTACACAAATGCACTTTATAAGCACTTCCACGAGTGCATGGATCGTGCAATCCCTAACAGAACCAAGATGCTATCCTCCAAAAAAAGGAAGCCAATCTGGTGGTCCCCTGCCATAAACAAACTCTACAACAGAAGAAAGAAACTGTTGCAAAAAAGAGTAAAATCCCATGATTGGAGAAACTCCCTGGTCAGCCTCAGTAAGAAGCTGAGATCCCTCATAAAATCCTCCAAAGCTAGTTATGAAAACAAAATCGCCACTGACTCTAAAGACAACCACAAAGCATTCTATAGCTATGTCAAGAATCTCAATGGCAACACTCAGATCTGCTCTGAGTTAAAGCACAATGGCACTAAATGTACAGAACCAACTGATAATTGCCATCATCCTGGCAGATAGGTTCAGTGCTAACTTTACCCCCCTGTTATCCCCTAAAGGGCCCATCTCTATACCAGAAGAATGCAAAGTTCCTGTAATCATGGCTGCACAGGTAAAAAACACACTATCCAAAGCCAAGAACACAGCATCCATGGGACCTGACGACATCCCAGGCTGTGTTCTACATAAAATACAGAACGTACTGGCACCCCACCTAAGTACCATGTTCAGTCATAGCTTCACCTCAGACTATTTGCCCACTGAATGGGGCATAGCGACAGTTGTCCTACTCCACAAAGGGGGAGCCACCACAGACCCCAGAAACTACCGCCCCATTAGCCTAACGAGCCTGGTCTGCAAGGCTAGGGAACGTATCATCATGGAACTTATAAACAATGACATTGGTAATCTCCAAACTCAGGACCCCACCCAGTTCGGGTTTGTAACAGGCAGATCATGTCTCCTAAACCTGATGGACGTCTTTGAAGCAGTCACCAAAGCCATAGATGAGGGTAAGGTGGTTCATACAGCCTATCTAGATCTCGCCAAGGCTTTCAACACCATCCCCCACTCTGGAATTATAGATAAACTCACTAAACTAGGTATAAATCCCTATGTCACAGGATGGGTTGCCAACTGGCTCACTGACAGAACCCACACTGTGAAAGTAGCAGACTCCAAATCCAACTTCAGACCAGTGACAAGTGGAGTACCACAGGGTTCAGTCCTGGGTCTTCTCCTGTTTGGTATCTACTTCTCTGAGGTACAGGCCAACACAGAAGGTCTTTGGCTAACGAAGTTCGCAGATGACTGCAAACTAGGAGCCTTAATCAAAACTCCAAAAGATGTGGACATCCTACAAAAGGGCCTCACTGAGACAGATGCCTGGTGTCAAAGCCATGGCCTCAAGCTCAGTGCCAAAAAGTGCATTGTCATCCCTTTTGGTAAAAACTCAGTACCCATGAACTACCACATAGGTGGTAGTCTACTTAACACCGAAAGTGTGGTAAGAGACCTTGGGACACAGGTGGACAGTAGTCACTCCTTTGATCACATCACCACAGTAGTCAGGAAATTTTTCTACGTGGCACACCTCATCACAAAAGGTTTCTCACCCAGGAAAAAAGAGGTCATTGTTCCCCTCTACTCGTCACTCATTAGACCCATTATAGAGTACAATGCCCCTTTTGGTATGTACCTCACAAGACATCTACAACAACTGGAAAGGCCACATAAATACCTCACAAAGAGGATTACTGGCCTCAAAGAGATGCCCTATGCAGACAGTCTCAAAAAACTGCAGCTTTACTCCGTTGCATATCGCCTACTCAGAGGCGATCTTTGCCTAACACACAAAGCTATGTCAAACCCAGAGCTTTTAGACATGCTCCACTTAAAGAAATCCCAATCCCTACGAGCTACACGCTCTAGGGACCTAAACCTCGTCACTACAATAAACAGAACATGCTGGAGGGATAGATTGCTGTCCCAGAGACTTCCCATACTCTGGAACACACTACCTATCTATATCAAACAAAGCTCCTCATTACCACTCTTCAAGAAGAATCTTGATGATTGGATGGGAGATAGGAAATTCACCCCGGGGATCACTTCTGTGGCTCTGCTCGACAGTGGCACAGGAAAATACTTTTCTTGGGTGGCGAAAGCCAGGGTACCTTTGGCTAGGCTTATATAGGCCCTAGGGCCAATAGCCTAGTACCAACCTATGAACCTATAAGCAAAAAAATTTGAAGTAGAAGAAATAAAAAGGTAGATGAAGCCAGCCCAAAGCTTCTTTCCTTCTTACTGTGCTTTCATGAACTCTGAATGTAATTCTACATTTGTGTTAAAAGTAGTACACGGTAAGATAACTTGAAAGAGCAAGTGCCAGAACAGGAAACAACCCAATTCAAAACATATTAGAAATAATATGGATTTCAACAAAATATGTAAACAAGTGATCTGATGTCCTTTTCATTCTTCCTCGACAAATAGGTTACGGTTCCGATCCTCGGATCCAACTCGGCCGCATACTATAGACTTTGGATCCAACTCTCGAGCTCCTCCCTTTACTTTTAGTGCCCTAGTCCATCCTCAGTACCTCAGATGTCATTTGCAGCCATCATGCATAGATGCAGGGTCCTTGTCTCGAGTGATTACATCAGTAATTTGTAAGAGTTTTTTTGTTCTGTTTGGCCATTTTTTCTTTTCCTTATTTCTTATCCTCCTCCTTAGTTTTTAGATACAACATCATGTTTCTTTATATTTCTACTTAGTATTTTACTTGCTTCTTTACTGTAGTTAGTATTCTCTGTCTTACCCGTTAACTCAGGATAGTTCTTGATTACCATTGTTGGTAATTCTTTCCTTTACTTCTTTTCTAACTTAAAAAAAAAATTTTCCTATGTTTTTCTTACTAAGTCTCATTTTGTTGTAGGAGTATTAATCTCTACTCTCTTGTCTTGGCTGACAAACCATCAGGATTCAAAAAATGCACTTTTCATGGGCATAAAATCCCTAACTCAGATGCCCACAGGGAGTGCATTTAGTGTCTCGGAGCCGACCATCTGGATGCTAATTGCAATATTAGTGCTGCATTCAATTACAGGGCGTAGGCTGACAGATGCAGCAAACTTATTTTAAAAGGACAACTTCCTCCTGTTTCAGCACCTGCTTCTGAGGCTCAAACCCCTGACAAAAAATCCTAATCTGCTCCTTTGGAACATAGAAAATGCTCTCAGTTGAAGTCCCCTAGGAATTCATTGCAACAGTCAGCAAATATTCAAAAATCTTGGGCTCTGACATCCTCCATCCCGAAGACTCAATTTTTGGATCCGAAACCTTCAGATCCAGTTATAATATCAGCCAGCCATATGGTTCCAACCCCAGATCCCAGGGCTTTGAATGTGAAACCTGGCACCTCATACAACCAAAGAATTCTCTCACCTGAGTTCATCCTAGATCCAGTCTATCCTACTCTGCACTCCCCGTTCATGCAGACTCCCAAGAAACATTCCAGGCCACAGTCCACCACATCCTCCAGGTACACCAGAAGTTTATCAAAAATGAATGTGGATAGGATGATGCGAAACTTTCCCACAGCTTGGATACAGATGGGGGTCATACCTGCTCGGTCCTGTACTGGATCCGTGAGTTTTCTAACCAATTCTCATACCTTACTGCCACCTTCTCTGATCCTTTCTACAATTTCAGAGTCCCAGGATCCTACAGTCCTGAGAGGTGCGGAGTCGGATCCGAAGAAAAGCACTTCTTCGACTCTGACAGCATCCCTGAGAAGTTCCACTCCTATACCTTCAGATCGGAATGGATCCCGGAGCAGAAATGTCAGCTTTGGATCCATGGGGCCGGGATCAACTCCAATGTTATCGGATATGTCCTTGCCCCTCAGAGCCTCGGCACTGGACTGCTCGGGTCCAGTTCCATCCTTGAGGCACTGATCTGGTAGGCGTCGTGATCTGCCTATACTGGAAGGTTCTGCTTTGGTGTTGATGGCCACAGCTTCTCTAGGTCTATCTGCCTTCAAGGTTATGGAAATGACTTTTTCTCTTTCTAGAGAAGCAGTCTGTCACCCCTCGGATCCATTCCCTATTCCCTCCCCAGTTTGAGGTCTTAGTCAATCAGGCCTATTCCACAAGGATGGCCATTTCCACCTAGCTTACAGTCAGTTCCCGTAGAGGAACTCCCCTCTGTTCAGATACCTCTGCTGTACATCCCCAGGAGGAGATCCATTGGAAGAGAATGTGCTAGAGGAGGCACATAGATTCCCTGCTGGAAACTCATGTGACCCCCCCCATGCACTGGCCCAGCAATCAAGGAACCTCAATCCTCACCACTAACACCAGTGAGGGGCGTCCACATTGGGAAGGATAACAAATACACATACAGTAAAGTACAATTTCCCTTAAGAGTACACAGAGATCACAATCCGTGTGGGGCTGGTTTCTCCTTTTCTCTCCAGATCGCCCATAAGACTTCCCCACTGGCAGAGCTATAGAGTGGGGTCCTTAGCCAGGGTCCCAAGCCAAGTCCTCTGAGCACTCTCTCTGTCCAACCAGTGTTTTGTGTCCCTGCCCAAGTAGCTCTCTCTCTCACACACACACACACACACACACACTTTGAGATATGATTTATATACAACCACACAGACAATCCTGGGGAAGGCTGGCACAGGTTCACTAGCAGTACCCCTTCTGTGCAGGCTATAAGGTAGGTAGTAATCACTGTCACCAGGACCATTACTTATCAGCTACTAAAAAGGCCATTAACAAAGGGTCTCCATTTATTACTGTGCAATATTATTATCCAAATAGTAAGCGCAACTGAACAGCAAGGCTTATTTGAGTGGCTTAGTACAGTATCACTATATACATGCAATGTACTCTAGAGCTTAAATTATCTGTAAATAAAACAGCCACAGTTGAAAGGTTTAAAACAATTTAGTAGTAAATAATAAAAACACAAGACAATGCTTCTTATTGCACAGTGCTAGTCAATAGTTCAGAGATCACATGAAGATGTTTAAAATAATACAGTTAAATAGTTCTGACATCAATATAGAAAACAACTAGTCTAATCTCCCTATTTCCTAGCTATAACTAAGAGCAAAACACAGTTCTAAAATAAACTTACATATAGAGAAAGACAGTGCTGGTGATGTTGGATATTCTGAAGACAAATGCAAAATGCTCTCTCTTCCTTAAATTGATAGCACAGTTCTGCTGACTCATTTTGGATTACATTATTTTTCTCTGGTTCCCAGGCTAACAGAAGCTCGGAGTTTAGCAGCCCTTTTGATCTTGCACCTGGTCTGGAAGCTACAGCAATAAAAGACATTATACATGCAAATTCTAGTAATTGACTCTGGTCTGAAAACAATAGCAAGAATTCCTTCATCCAGACATCTCTGCTCTGAGTTTTGAGATCAAATAATTATACAATGCTTGACTTATCAGCTTTCCTCCAGCAGAATACAATGTGGTTACGTTTTTGAAGTTCAGAATTTAACAAAGAGAACAAGCATGTGACTTACACTAATATTTACAAATGACGGTATTATCTACAAAATTCTATCTAGCTAGGCTGGCAGCCTTCACCTATCTTCACATCTCTCGCAGAAGATACTGATTTTGATGGAGGAAAAGGGACCCCCAGATCACCACCAGATGATGTCTCCTTTGGAGACATGTTAGGGATCCTCAGGCAGAGAAGTGGTTGGTCTTCAATAATCCTTCTCAAGAGGAATCAGTATTTTTGGAAGCTTTCAATTCTGGCGTGTCTGTGTCTTGCATTACCGTGCTGGGCATAGAAGGAGCCAGATACCGTTGAACCCGTTCCAAGATGAGCCGATAAATCCTTAGCTCTTCCTAAGGATAGACCCCACTGGAGCAAACGAGTCCCATTAGATGCTGTGGTGGCAGCAACGGTGGCAGCCACTAAAAAAGAGGTATTAGAAAAGAGCTATTCTGTCCATCCCTCAAACAGAGACTTTAGGGTGCCGGACAGAGCTGTAAAACAAGTTTTTGCCTTGGCAATCTTTGCTTTAAAGTCTCTTTAACTACCTAGCACATTTCACAAGACTACAGAGAAATTTGACTAAGGAACTTTCAGGTTCTCTGAGTCCATGTCCGCAGAGGATTTCTAAAGATCATCCTCTCAAATTGCCAGTGCTTCAGTGAGGTTGAACTCTCACGCAGCTGAAGGCACTTCATGGGCTGTTAGTTGGCATTACCATAAGCAGACATGCCTGGATGCAGCCATACAACTTTGCGGAGCCTTTCAAGACGTGTTCAATCAATGCTTCCTTTGATGGTACATCCTTATTTGGACAGCAAATAACCATAAGTACGGCAAAGTGCAAGACTAAAAGTCCAAATATAGCAAAACACAAAACTGCCAGGTTTTGCTGAAACTGGTCTGTATTTCTTCACAATAAAAGATTATATGGTGACATATTGTGCTAGCTATTTTGTTTTGCTACATCTTTGTTTGGTCTATCAGTAAAAGAAATGCTTACCCACAGCAAACAAGAAGGGAAGGCTCCGTCTGCTGTGGGAGTCAAATTTTCTACCCCCTCAATGAACCTTTTCTAGTAATCAGAGGTGGTAAGAAAATGTGGTTCCTGAAATCTCAGAGACCTTTCCAGGATCCACGTGGGGACAACTCCTTCAGAGGCAGAGGAGGCAGTTACAATGCTAGATGTCTCCCTAGAGGCAGAGGAGGCCTGCAAAAGTCAAGGTGTCTGCATTTCCTTTCCAGGCAGACTCTTCCAGCACTCCTGAACTTCTGCCTGACTGTCTATCTCTGGCGGCAATCTTGGGATGTGTGTCCTTGCACACAGATGCCTGGACAAATATAACAGAAGATTCATGGGGGCTCAGATTAATATCCAGGGGTTACTGTTACTACTCTGTATTTGCAAAAGGATGAAGGTTCCTGACATTCCATCCAGTCAGAGGAGGGCAGAAGCACAAGAAATTCGAAACCTGCTAGACAAAAGAGTCATCCAGGAGGTCCCAGCAGACCAAATAGTTTTTGGAACTTACTTCATGCTTCTTTTTAGCACCCAAAAAGACAGGGGACCTCAGACAAGTTTTGGATCTGAGCAAATTGAATCAGTATGTGAAAAAATCAAAGTTCCTAATGGTCTTGGTACAGCCCATTTTGCCATTTCTTTGGAAGGACATTTGGATGGGCTCTGTAGATCTTCAGGATGCATACTGTCGCATCAAAATAGACAGGCATTCCAGAAGACGTGTGCTTTTGGCTGGGAGCCAGTCATTACCACCTCAGCACTCTGCCCTTTAGACTCACCACAGCCTCCAGGGTGTTTACTAAATGTGTGATAGTGGTGGCAGCTCACTTTAGACTCTCAGAATTTCTAGTGTTTCCATATTTGGACGACTGTCTCCTCACTGTCCTCACCATGCATCTCCTTCAGCAGTCCAAGGGCTATTTGCTCCAGATTTGTCGGTCAGTGGAAAACAATCAGTTATCCCAAATCAAAATTGACAACAGTTCAGAGCCTGGAGTTTATTGGTGCACATTTGAACACAACAGCTCAAATGGGCCTACTTTATTCCCGCGAAAGTTGAATCGGTTGAATACAATTCACGGGAACCATAACGAGCGAAATGCGAATACGTCGAACACACTAAACCGTGAAATTCGAAATCTCTCATAGTTGGCCAACCCCACCGCCCATAACATACTACCTACTGAAACACAGTAAAAAACAACACATACACATACTAACCAAAACCCTACTTCTAACCCTAAAGTTAAGCACCAAAACCCTACTTCTAACCCTACACACACAACTATCTATGCACTATCCTTAACCCCTCCCTAACCTTAAGGTCTGTAACTACCGCACACTTGCCCTACTTGAAATATACCCAAACAAACTAAATATTCCACACACACACACAATTAACAAAACCCTACACTAAACCTTACATACATTGCCTGTCTATGCATTTACCTTAACCTGCACCCTAACCCTAAGGTCCGTAACTATCGCACACTTATCTTACGGAGCTATTCCACAGACGGGCCAACTATGCAAATTCGATATTTCCACTTTTGCAGTTTAGCGTTCGACATACTCGCGTTTCGCTCATTACGTGTCACACGAATTGTATTCGACCGATTCAGCTTTCGCGGGAATAAAGTAGACCCGCTCAAATTGCATCCTTACCAACTCATCACATAGACAAACTCAGATCTCAGGTTCATCAGATCCTTTCCCATAAATCTCCTCCAGCCAGATTAATTCTTCAAGCGCTGGGATGTACAACAGCAGCAATAGTATTACTTTCCTTAGCATGATGCTATATGTGTGTGTTTTTCAATGGACTCTAGCTGTTCAGTGGTCTATTCTTTGACAACCCCCTATCCTTTCCAGTCAAACTGTCATGAATTTGCAAACACCACATCCACTGGTGGATCCAGTCCGATGACTTTTACCTAGGTCAACCCTTTGTTTTACCACCCCCACTGGCCACAGTGACTACAGACACTTCCCAATTAGGGTGGGAGGCATTTCTTGGGAAGGACTGTTCAAGGCACGTGGTCCCCTCAAGCGACCAGTTCACATATCAATGTACTGGAGATGAGAACAGTCCTTTTAGTATTGCAGACATTCCAAAATGTTCTTCCTCTAAGGACTGCTGCAATTCAGACCGACAACACGTCTGTTGTCTGGTAAATCAACAAATAAGGAGGAATCCGATCTTACTCTCTTTGCAGAAAGGTTATAAGCATGTCACAGTGGGTGATCTCCACAAACCACTTTCTAGTTGTAGTGCATATCCTAGGGAAAACCAATGTGTTGGCAGACAAATTAAGTAGGTACATTCTGATGCCTTATGAGTGGTTTCTCAAGCAATTTGTGGCAGAATGGATTTTCCATTGTTGGGGCCAACCTTGCTATGACCTCTTTGTGTCCCCCAACAACAACAAGTGCAGCAGGTATTTTGCCCTGATCTCCCTTCAGGGGGAGTAGACAAGAGATGCTGTAGTGCACATTTGGCTATCCGGTCACCTTTATGTGTATCCTCCACTTCCCTTCATTCCCAAATTTATACAGAAAGCAACCCAGTTGAAGAGCTCAGTCATCCTCATTGCCCCCTACTGGCCTTGACAGGTGTGGTTCCCCTTCCTTTGGTCTTATCTTCATTATCCTCCATGGATACTGGTCCCAACTTCAGATCTCATGTCATACCTCTCAGAGATGAGTATTCCTAATATCCAGGCCCTCAAACTGACCTCATGCTTTCTCTACTTCCATTAATTGTCAGACAGCCCAGGCTTTCTTCCCCATTGCACACCATTATGTTATCCTTGCAAAAAGATTCCAAGAAAGTTTACAAGAGCAGGTGGAAAAGGTTCTCCCTTTGGGCATTGAAAACTGATGCTGACAGCTTTTCTGCCCCAGTTTCTGCTGTTCTTGAATTTTTGACTGCCCTTTTTAAAGAAGGAGCTAGTTTTTCTACAGTTAAACCACAATTGGCAACCATTTCAGACTTTCATACAGGCGACAGAAATTATTCTTTGGCTTCATCCGAATTATGTCAAGCATTTCTAAAAGGAATTTTTCTTCTTAGGCCACCAATAAAGGATCCTTCGCCTCCCTGGGATCTGACTGTCGTGCTGCAAGGACTGACTCAAAAACCCTTTGAACCTTCAGAAAAAAAAAATGAGACAAAATTTATTTCATGGAAAGGAGTCTTCTTAGTAGCTATCACTTCTGCAAAAGAATTTTAGACTCCAGGCTCTCTCATCAAAGACTCACTACATTATTTTCCATAAAGATAGGGATGTTCATCGTGTTTCACTGCTGCAGTCATTACAGTTGGGTTATCCTGCCATCAGGCGGTCCCACAGTCGGCCAGAGTTCCAAAGTCTTGATCTGGCGTCGGTTGCTGTCTCTTCTTCCCTGACGTCAGTGCGCCAGGGGTATATAAGATGCAGCCGACGCCATTTTCTTCTGTCTTTCTTGCCGCACGGTGCCCGAAGCAAAAGCAGTTTGCAAGTGCCAGTCGGCCGACTCCTGAGATTTATGAATTCGAATTTCAGAACCGAAGTCTTCAATAAAGCTAAGTACCCCGTTGGGGAAACTTTTTCTTGCCTCAGACCGATGTCAGTAAACGTTAATAATTGCATTTCTTGTGGGAAGCAAATACCTCATAAGGATTTTCATTCTTACTGTATTCCATGCCTAGGCCCAGACCACGATGTCACTAGTTGTCGGTTTTGTGCTAGATTTAACAATTGCACTATTAAACGTCGGTTTGATTTTGCACGCCATTATTTTGGCCGAAGGTTCAATTATACCATGCCGTTGGAACAACCGACGACCGGAATGCACAAAAAACGCAAAGACAAAGATAAGGACAGGCGTCCAAGGTCCAAAACTGATGATGAAGCCTCTTCTAGGCCAGTCGCCAGTTCTCAGTGAGGCGCTTTCGCAACCCCTGACACCCGTTACCTCAGAGCCACAGGCCGCCTCCGACTCCCACATGGAGATTTCTAGGCCTCTGGAAACTCAAGGTATTGGGCCTATGGAAATTAACCCCTCAGATGGGTCCGGAGCCGCTGAGCAGGCATTGGCTTCTGAGGGTGTTTTCAGACCTTCACAGCTTACCATCAAAACAACAACCAAGTCTAAAACTCCATTAAAGACAAAGAAACAAGTACAGCATTCACCTGGACAGGCCTCCATGACTAAAAAAACAGATGCACAAAATGGCCGAAGACCTAATTACTCTGATCAGGGTTTCCCATCCCCCTCCTAATAAAAGGCCTAGGCAGGATACAGACTATGATTCCTCTGACCAGGTTTCCATTTCTTCTGATTCCTCTTCAGACCAGGGATACTCTTTACCCCCCTATGAGAAATCTGATGCTGAAGAATCAATCCCTTCAGCCTCTCCTCCTGAGGATTACTCTTTTGGGGAAACTTTACATACCATGAGGGAGCATTTCCATTGGGAGAGCCAGGATTATTCAGAATCCAAGAAAAGGCTCAGAGATTTTCTTTTATTGCCTCAGCACAGGCCCCTTGCTATTCCACCTGTGTTAGATATTGTGGATGATGTGTTCTCTGAATCCAGTTTAACCCCTGATTCTTTGCCCCCAGCACCAGTCAAGCCAGATAGGTATTACAGAGTCCCTGACTCTCACAAATGTCTTTATGAAAACCCTGCTGCTGACCCAGAAACTATTTCCCAGGGTCCCAAAGGGGTAAAGGCTTCCACTGCTAAAAATCCAGTTCCCTCTAACAGGGATTCTAGAGAATTAGATAGATGGGGGAAGAAAGTTTAAACTTCTGCAACTTTAGCAGTAAGGACTTTAAATTGCTAGTTCCACATGCTTAAATACCAACAATATTTAATATCTCTGTTAAAACAGAAAATGCTTACAAGCTCAGAAGGTCCTGACTATAAGGAAATGCAGGATTTATTGCATGCAGCTGAACAAGTGGGAAAACATACTCTGCAATGTGGTTTTGATTCATTAGAGGCTTCTTGTAGAGCCGCAGATACTGGATCTGTGATTCGAAGGCATGCTTGGTTAAAAGAACAAGGTTTACCTGATCATGTTAAGGCAAAATTATTGGATGCTCCTTTACAGCATGATATCCTGTTTGGTGTTAAGGCAGAAGAGGTATTAAAGAAAATGGAGGATAAGGCAAAATCTATGCAAACAGTGAAGGATTTCTTACAGGTACAGCTACCTCGATTTAGCAGAAATTGGCCTTCTAAAAATCGGTCCTTTCCAGTGTCAGACAGACCACAAAGAGGCAGATACAGACGTCCAAGAGGCAGATCTCAGCCCCAAGGCTCTTACAGACCACGACAGTGAGGTGCTTCAACCCCAAAAGGAGGAGAAGACAAGTCACAACCTTATAGGAAACAGTCCCAATGACTTCCCCCTTCACATGCCAAGCACTTATATTTTGGCAGCTCCCTTAGGGGGAAAACTAGCCCTTTTTTCGCAAAATTGGCATATAATCACCCAAGACAAATGGGTTCCGAATATTGTGTCTCAAGGTTACAGATTCCACTTTCACACTCTACCAAGACCAAAAGGAATGCCAGACCTGCCACAAGATCAATGGGCAGAGGCACAAAAACAAATTACAGCCCTCGTGGACATGAGAGCTATTCAAAAAGTGCCACAACAGGAACAAGGACAAGGATTTTACTCAAGACTTTTCTTGGTCCCCAGAAAGGACAAAGCCTGGAGGACCCATACTGGACCTCTCTACTCTAAATACTTATCTGGATGTTCCGAAATTCAAATTGTTGACACTACAGCAACTTCTTCCCATGCTGGGCAAGAAGGTTTGGCTAGTTGCATTGGACCTCAAAGAGGCATACCTGCATGTCCCAGTCAGACAAAATTGCAGAAGATACCTCAGATTCATAGCTGGCACAATGCATTACCAATTCTCTGCACTGCCCTTTGGCTTATCTACTGTGCCCAGGATCTTCACAAAATGCCTGGCACCAGTAATTGCATTTTGCAGACAAAAAGGAATTCAAATATATCCCTACTTAGACAACTGCCTTATTCAAGCAGAGAGCAAGGACATTCTTCTAAACCATCTGGCATATGTAAAAAGATTGCTAATTTGCCTAGGGTACACAGTAAACGAAAAGAAGTCAAAACTAGTGCCCTCACAGGAGATAATATTCCTGGGTGCCAGCTTAAATACAACGGCCCAGATGGCTTATCTCACGCCAGACAAGCAAAGACAACTGACTCAGTACTTTCAATTGATGGCAACAAAAACCCAACTCCCTGCAAGAAAAATTCTGCAGGCCTTGGGGTTCATGGTGGTCCTGCATACTACTAATACCATATGCCAGACTGCATATGAGGAAATTACAATGGTACCTAAAAAGTGTTTGGACTCAACACTGTCACAGTTTGGAAACAGTAATACCACTTATTCCCTGCCTACAACAGGAGTTTCGATGGTGGGCACAGGCATGTCACCACAACAAGGGACAGCCTTTCACTTTACCCACAGCCAGGCAGACACTAACATCAGATGCTTCGGATTACGCCTGGGGAGCACACATGGCAGGAAAATGTATTCAGGGCAAGTGGGCCGCAGAACAAATGCATCTTCACATCAATCAAAAAGAGATGCTAGCTGTACAAAATGCCCTAACAGCTTTCAAGGACCTTCTGCATCCAGGACAACTATTGCTAAAGACGGACAACACCACAGTTATGTGGTACATAAACAAGTAAGGGGGCACTTATTCCTATCCCCTCTACAGACAAGCCATGACTATGTGGAACACAGCACTTGACCTATCAAGTTCATCTGCAAGCAAAATTCCTGCCAGGAAAGAAAAATACTCTGGCAGATGACTTAAGCAGAAACATCATGGATCCTCACGAGTGGAAATTAAATCCACAAGTATTCAGCATGATAACAGAAAAATGGGGGTGCCCAGGCATAGATCTTTTTGCCTCCCCTCTGAACTACCAACTACAGAAATTCTGCACAAGGACTTACCACACACAAGCATGGAAAGTGGATGCTTTCTCGTTCAGCTGGAAAACCCTAAAAGTTTATGCCTTCCCACCACTGCCTCTCCTGTCAAAGGTACTCTTAAAGCCAGACAAGAAAGGCCAAAAATGATCATGATTGCCCCAGACTGGCCACGCCAGCACTGGTACCCAATCTTAAAGAACTTGGCTCAAGGCCCAGCATGGATTTTACCTCAAATTCCTCATCTTCTGACGCAACAAAACAATCAGATCCTGCACAGCCAGCTCAAAACCTTAAACCTGGCTGCATGGCAGATGACTTAGCCAAGCAACCAACACCTCTCTCTAAAGCTGTTATGGATGTCATTGTAGAGGCCAGGAGGCCCAGCACCAAGAAATCCTATTCTGAAAAGTGGAAGAGATTCTGCGCCTGGAACCAGGCTCAAAACTTTGACCCTCTTGTTCCAAATATTCCTCTGATATTACAATACTTAACTGAGATGCTGGGCAAAGGCCTATCCTTCTCATGCATTAAGATCCACGCCTCTGCCATCTCAGCTCATTACAACACGGATCCTCCTATTTTCTCTCATCCATTATTAAAACAGTACCTCAGAGGGGCTAAAAACATAAGACCGCCCCGGAGAGCACCAACTTGGGACCTCAACTTTGTCTTGGAAAAACTAACTTTACCTCCTTTTGAGCCAGCCAATTCAGCAGAATTAAAATAAGTGTCATGGAAAACTGCTCTGCTTCTGGCAATAACCTCAGCACGAAGAATCTCAGAGTTACAGGCACTAATGGCTAATCATTTTTCATCAGGACAGGGGTTTCTTTAAGAACAAACCCAATATTTATGCCAAAGGTGGTATCCAGTGTGGCTCTTAACCAAACTATTCACTTGCCAACATTTTATCCAAATCCTCAGAATAAAGGGGAGTGACTTCTGCACTCATTGGACATACACAGGCAGTTACGCTTCTACTTGGACAAAACAAAAGCTTTCAGGAAAACTGAGTAATTGTTTGTAGCATATGCTACAGGATCACAGGGAAAGGTTATTTCAAAACAGAAAATTTCAAAGTGGATAGGACACTGTATCCGTTTCTGCTACACACAGCATGGAAAAACTGTACCTAGCAACATTAGGCCACATTCCACCAGGGCAACAGCCACTTCAACTGCCTACTTTAGAGGAGTACCTACCAAGGATATTTTGGAAGCTGCAACTTGGAGTTGAGTGCACACCTTTACCAAGCATTACCACTTGCCTCTTTACTCTAAATCCAGAGCTGGCTTTGCCACTGCAGTGCTGCAGGGCCTCATTGCCACCCCGAATCCTTTATGGATCCAGCCACCTAACCTCAGCTTTGGGATTCAACCCAAGTGTAATGACTGCAGCAGTGAAACACGATGAACATAGTACAATTTTGTACCTACCATAAATGTAGATGTTCAAGTGTATTCACTGCTGCAGTCCAGGTTACCCTCCCTCCATCCCCTCTTTCTTAGCCGGGACTTATCTATACCTTTCTAACCTATACAACCTATGTGGTGTATTTACTTGTAACTGAAGGCATTGTTTTTATTTTTAATGTATGTTTTATTACCAAAATGTATTGCCTACCTATTTGGGGGGGCACCTGACATCTGGGGCAAGAAATACTGAAGAAAATGGCGTCTGCTGCATCTTATATGCCCCTGGCGCACTGATGTCAGGGAAGAAGCAACAGCAACCAACGCTGGACCAAGACTTTGGAACTCTGGCTGACTTCGGGGCCGCCTGACTGCAAGATAACCCGCCGCCTGACTGCAAGATAACCCAAGTGTAATGACTGCAGCAGTGAATACACTCGAACATATACATTTATGGTAGGTACAAAACTGTACTTTACTTTATGAGCAAACCCGTGTTTTTTTTTTTTTTTTTTTTTTTTTACCTGAAGTGTCTTCCAAGTTTAATATTAACCAATCCATTCATTTATTGTTTTTTTTTTTTTTTTTTCCACATTTTCAAACAAAGGGTAAGACATGCTATAGTTTTATGTTCACAGAACAAAACAAATTAGAAAATTAGATCAGCTGTTTGTTTCCTTGTCACCAGAAAGACTGGGTTATCCAGTTTCTAAAGTTACATTAGCTAAATGGTTTACAGATTGCATTGTTTGGATCTATTCTCAACAAGTCTTCTCCCTACCAAGACCACCTAAAGCCTACTCAACTAGATCCTTGGCCACTTCATCTGCTTCCTGATCAAGAATTTCTATTGATGATTTTGCGCAGCAACTTCTTGGTCCAATGCTTGTACCTTTATTCCTCATTGCATATTGGATCTAATATCCAGAAGTAGAGCTGCCTTTGGCTCAACGGTTCTCTGGAATAGCCTTCCATGAGGGCCACCCAAGACTGACATAGCTTGTTGAGGAAGAATAACTTCAGATTTTAAAGTTTTATGCACTCACCATAACTAAGTATCTGTGTTGTCCATTTTCATTCTTCCTCAACCTCCACCATCCATCCCCCTTTCTAAAATCTTCTGGAGGAAACTGTTGGATTAATTATTGAATGTATAGTTCTTGGTTTGACCCCTGTTGTTTCATCTGTTCTTTTCTCTGTCTAATTTATGGGGATTTTATGTTAACAAACTCTATCTGAGGTATTGAGGATGGACAAGGGCATTATGGGTAGAGGGAGAAGCTCAAGAGTTGGATCCAAAGACTGTAGTATGCAGCCGAATCAGATCCGTAACCCATACCAGAAGAATGCAAAGTTCCTGTAATGAATTCCTGAAGAATGAAAGTGGACAACACAGATGCCTAGTTATGGTGAGTACATAGCTTTTAATTTTTTGGAGGGGGGCATACCATGTTGCATCCCATACTGCTATGACTATGTACACTGGTTAACATATAGATTATTCAGCCTTAAAAGTGAGAAAATATTAATTTTCCCCAAGGTTTAGCAACATAGTATGGTGCCATTGTCCTAAACTGCACCCAGGTACAGTCATGGTGCTGCTGTTAAAGTTACATGCTACTTTTCCATATGGATTTAAAGGATTTTTTCTAACATTTAAAAAGCATTTATATATAAATATGTATAAAATATATTTTTGTATGGTATGATATAATACATATATCTATATATATATATATATATATATATATATATATATATATACATATACATACGATACTGGTGATTTTTATTTTGATTTGGAGATCTTTTAAAGATGAAGTGGTTTTTAGAATTGTGGGGGTTACATTAGTCAACCAGCTTATATTAGGGCATAAGTGAAATTGCTTTCCTTTCACTCCGCTTTTCCTGATCAAGGTTTTGATGGCAGTCATCTAAGCATGTCAAAGCAGACTTCTTTCTCAAGCCACAAATTCAGGCTTGTCATATGGCTATATGAGCATTCTAAGCTCAGCTAAAGGACAATCTGTTTGGCATTATTTGGGGCTGCTTCAGGGTCTCCTCCCACTTGACTGTGCCAAGAACAATGCTATCAAGTGCTGGGGGGAGGGATGATCATATAAAATGCCTTCACCTGGTCTGTTGGCTTGTTGACAGTCTGATGGTGCAGTGATTGAGTTTTGCACTGTCAAACAACCCTTTTCTGAGGATGGAGTCTTGTACAAAGCAGGCACTGATAAGGAAGATAAACAGAATATGTAAACAAGTCTGTAGCAGGAACACAAGTGAAAATGTGTCTGTCTACTCATGATATTTTAACACTGCATTATTGTCTTTTCTGAACCTGGGATTGGAGGGGAATTAGTCTGCAGGATATAGTAAAAAGTCAGTTCCTGCATTGTGCTTGGGTTTTGAGTGTGTCACTCTTTCCTCCTAGAAAAAATATATAAGGCATTGGATTTATAGCTGGACCTCCTCTCTCAGTCTTCTTCTTCTTTCGGCTTTTCCCAGTTAGGGGTCACCACAACTGATCACCTATCCACTCATGATTGGCAGTGGAGTTTTACGATGTGGAGTTGCCAGCCCGGCGCCCAGCCTTTCACAGAAGGCACACACACACACTCACGCCTAGGGCCAATTTAGAGTGTCCAATCCACCTGCAGCATGTCTTTGGGATGTGGGAGGAAACCCATGTGACCACAGGGAGGACATGCAGACTCCGCACAGAAGGCACCCCAGCCGAGGATCAAACCAGAGAACCTCTTGTTGTGAGGCGACAATGCAAACCGCTG
The DNA here is from genome assembly GCF_019279795.1 of Protopterus annectens. Lineage (NCBI taxonomy): Eukaryota > Metazoa > Chordata > Ceratodontiformes > Protopteridae > Protopterus > Protopterus annectens. The sequence goes on along the minus strand of NC_056746.1, from coordinate 1,083,191,107 downwards.
CACCACCGCAGCCGCCTCTCTCAATACAAACGCAATTTAAATTTAGGGTGGACAGATGTGATGAGAAAAAATATTTTTTTCCAACAAAGGATGGTGTATGATTAGAGAAGAATTTCTGTAGTACTACTACTACTGACAAATTCACTTCTTCTTTTGGCTTTTCCCAGTTAGGGGTCAGCACAGCGGATCACCTGTCCACTCATGATTGGCAGTAAAGTTTTTATGGTGTTGAGTTGCCAGCCCGGCGCCCAAACTTCCACGGAATAGATTTTAAAGATTTTTTTTATTATTAAGGAAAAATAAGTTGCTTACATAGGTTATATAGTTTTTATCTGTAAAGAAATGGGCTAATGGGCTCAAAATGGCCTCTAGCTGCTCTCAAAGACTATCTTTCTGGATTAACCCAGTTTATTTAGCTGTACTTTGATGGCTAGATTTTCAGGGTTCTCCTACAAAAGTGTGTTAAATTTGATTACGTCATTGTGACTTTTCAGGCCTGCAGAACTTTGGATGAATGCAGTCTCATCTCAGAGAGCAAAGAACTCTGAAAAGCCTGAAGGTTTTGCTTTACATTTCTGGGAGTATATGGCCTTCTGTCAGGAATTCTGAAGGCTTCATATTTTCTGAAGAAAAAAAAAAATGGAAAAAGAAACTTTGTCATCTCTTTTGAACAGAATGTACTGGCCAAACATATGTGGGTGTGCATACATGCGTGCACACACACAGTCACTCACACAAGTGTGTATATAAGTATACATATATGGATGTATTTATATGTGTGTGCACTCGCGCGGAAGTATATATGTTAATGTAACATGCACTGGACTTCATTCAAGGATTTATGGGCCAACTCCATCATTTGCTATCTGTATACAAACAGTTCTTTATCTCTTTAGTCACTTAATGAGCCATGCGTGCTCTCACTACCTCTCTGCTCTTAACATAACATCTCTACAAAACTGGCATCACTTCCTTAGTAGTTTTCTGCCAGTGTTCTGCCTTGCCCTTTGGAAACAAGTTTCATGAGAAACCTTTTTTTTCTGCATTTCTGGCAGTGGAACAGGGGCGTTGAAGATACAGTGTTATTGTCTTACTGGCAGATGAAACCATTCCTTGGGAGAGCATGGGCCAAAAAAATAGCAATGTTTTTCATTGGGATCTTTAACTTTGTTTTCTGCAGACTAAAGGGACAAAAGTTATGCATCATTAAGTCTGTTAATGACAAGCATGCTGGTCTCCTAGAAATGCAGAAGGCAAAGTCCTTGCTCTCTAGATTTGCAGAGATGTGGGAATCTGTTTGCATTTTGGTTTGGCAGTAAGAAGTGGAAACTAAAAAAAATATTCAGCTTGCATATACAGTATGCACAGTTGGAATATGGTTGGGTGACACTTTTCTGATTCAGGACATCTTGCACTAACATTTTAGAACTGTAAGTAAAACTTGCATGTATTCAGGTTAGTCATAAAAAATAAACAGAGCAATCAAGTGAGGCTAGCTGTAAAACTGATTTATTTATTTATTTTTAATATGGCAAACTCGGTAGGAAATGTCACTTGAGGAGTGCTGTCTAAATTACCTGATATCACACAGGATGCAGATTGAAAGTGCAGACACAGAGCCTTAGACCAGAAGGTTTGTAGTGAAAGAACTGTATTGTATGGTAGCCATCCTTGAATAGTTACCAGTGCCCATAGGCAGTAGAAGGAGGATGAAAAAAAAACAGCTGCAGCTTATATTTAATAGAATGGGAAGGGACGGTGGTATAAGATTAATGAGCAGCAGGGGTAGCACACTGGAGCAGGAGGGGAATATATTTTCAGTCAGTCTACCTTTGAGCTCCGAAAGGATGGTCAGTGCTTAAAAAGAGTTTGTAGAAGTAAACTAGAACTTTAGTTTCTTTAGACTGAGGTGGAAGGGGAATATTAAAAGGAAAAGCAAATTTAGCCAGATAAGAAGGGTGGGTAGTAACAACACAAGGTAGTAGGAAGGAGAGAGAGAGCAGGAGGAAAGTAGAGTGGAGAAATGGACTAAATAGCTCTGTACTAGAAGCTTAGGAGTAAAATAACCAAATTACAGACTGCCGTGGACACCAAGGAACCAGATTTAGTCAGGACCACAAAAAAATGAGGCAACATTAACGGAGTAGTACACACAAACATCAGGAAAAAGTTAAGGGGAGGAGTTGTAAAAGCTCCAAAGATAAGGTCCACTATGAGGCATTGTAAAAGGAAAAGCACCATGCCAGTGCAAGTATGTTAGTAGTAAAATTCGAAGAGGGAAAAGAGGTGGTGTTGGTGGATAACTCTTCCTTTGCAAACCAGGAGGATGAGGAAGTAACAGAAGTGATCATAGGAAACCTCACCCTGCCTCAAGTAGAGTGGTGCATATTGGCATCAAAGGTATGAAGAAGTGACTGATAGGAAAAATCATAAAGTGTCAATATGTAAACATTATATGCATTTGCTTGAGCATGTTTTTTGAGCTTGTAGCCAGCTTGCTGGTGAAAAATATTCTTTTTTTGTCCACTGAAATTGCTGAATGGTTGAAAGTGTATTCCTGCATGCAGAAAAAACAAGATTTTAGAATTTTTTATCCGGTTCAGTTATATGTTTGATTATCCGATCTACCCTAGGTCCTAATTAGGTTGGATAATTGACTCTCTACTGTACAACATTTATGCCACGTGTTATCACACAGAAAGGACAGAATTCTATATGTGCTGTGCAAGGTGGCGGTAATAATAGGAGTTGAGAGATTATGGCACTAGTAACCGTTGGGGACCAAAAAACACTGTGGAAGAGAGTTGGTTGTAAAGAAGGCAGGTTAGGGATTCAAACCGTTGTGTGGAACTACAGGGCGCCAGGTGACACTAACATATAGCACAGTAATTGGCTGATGGCATCAAAATAAATATAAGATGATGAATACAGAAAGACTTAATGTGTAGACGATTAAAATAAAAGTAGATTTGTGTGGCTTTCACAGTGAGATGAATGTGGAGCATTAAGGAAAAGAAGATAATGAAGAATTCAGGTAAGTAAGAATGTGGCTAGGGAGTTGTGGACAACTAACTCAATAACGAAGAGACCCAAATTATTTAAAATATGTTGCTAAAACAGTGGTGGGAAAGATGAAAAAAATACAGTGAAGACAAGGAACAGGCGGATGTTTATGAAATTTTTTCCCATAATGGTATTCACCAATGAGAGTGATGGCAGGATAGCAGTATGGCCATGGAAGATTGGAATGAGTGGTTGAAAACGATGAAGGAGAGAATGGTGTAAGAACTATTGGCAGTCAGAGGATAACACCCAAAGGCATCACAACCTCCCATTCGAGATGCTTAGAATTCTAATCTGAGCTGCAAGGGCACACCTAGGAGCCCTAAATGGTGAAATTAAATAAATTCATACTCAAACCTTGGCGTGTACCTTCACGTGGTGGGCCCTGTTTTTACTAAATCTCATCCAAGATTACACTAATATTAGATTATCTGTATTTTGTATATCCTAGAAAATGGCAAATTAAAAAAAGTTGAAAAAAAAAGACTGGGTGCACAGGAATGGGCCTAGATATTTGTGCCAGGACTGGAAAAAAAGTGACTATGTAAAATAAGCTGAAGACAGAAACACTCCTTCCACACTGCTGTGCCATATTGTGAGTACCCCCTGCTCCTTTTAGTAGATGAAAGTAACAGAACACAAAAGACAAAAAAGGAAAGAAAAATGTTCAGCCAAGTAGGAGGGAAACTGAAGTGGACATTTAAGAATAAAAAAAGTGATCTGTTTGTTTTCTGTATCAAACACAGAATTTCCACACAGGATTAGAAGTAGTTAGAGGAAAGAAGATGCTTGCACCAGAAAAGCTGTTAAAAACTACAGACTTAATAACTAAATAGAGCAGACAAGGACAAAAATACCTAGATAAAGAAACATTAGAACATCTAGAAAAAGATGCAACAGAGAAAGTGTGACAAGAAAAAAAATGTAGACACTATCAAAATTCATGAAGTAGAAGCTTGGAATCAGGAAAGAAAAAGAGATCTGTTATGGAGCAGTATTTGTGCAGAAAAGGAGGTTGCACCATTGCAACCACTGAAGCTTCCAGGATGTTTTAAGATATATGCAGGCAAATATATTGGATGTGGTGAATTTTACAAAGATAAGGTTTATAAAAGAAAACTTGAAAGTAATGAGCAGCAAAGTGTTTAATGATGCTGAAAGCCAACATATTGTATCTGTAGTGGTTGGCCAACTGAGAAGTGAAGGGTTTAGTGTTAAGATTCTGATACAGACAGCATATTCACATGAAGAATGACTTTGTCCACCCCCATAATTCATTTTTTAGCAAATGCCAGCCTGAAACCTACCAACATAAAGAAAAATGTGAAGGTATTACTGACTTACTAGGAGCCTAAACAAGATACTCCACTCCCTACAGGCCCTTCACATCCCTGAGGACATTGACATCTGTGTAGTGACTGAGACATGGTTTAAAGTAGCAGAGAGCACTCTGCAGGGCTATAATGCCATCCATACATTTAGACCAACTGCTGTGCAGGAGCGGAAAAAAGATGGAGGTGCCTTAGTCTTCCTCCAGAAGAGACTCGAATCAAGGCTGATAAAGCTTCATGATGCACTAGAACTTCTTGATGTCTACATAACCATCAAAAAGGTCCTATACCATATATTAGCTAGCTGCAGAACTCCCTGTGACACACAAAAACACCCTCTTTATCTATAGGAACTAGATTTATTGAGTATTAAACCCAGTATCATTTTCCTAGGTGATCTAAATTATCCAACTATAAACTGAGAAACCTGCACCACCAGTAGTGCACAAGCACAGAGATTCCATTTGTCAATACAAGCACCCTGGAACATTTAGTCTTGGATCTTGTCCTTGGTAATAAGGGACCATCTTGCGTCACCCCTGCATGTCATCATCACTTGTTATGTCTGACCTTAAAGCATTCTCCTTCAAAATAAAATTGAAACCAGAGATTCCTTACATCCAAGCTACCTTTAGAAATTTCTTTAAGACAAACTACTTACTCCTGTGTGATACATTGGAAAGTTTCATATCCCCACCAAACTCCATTAACTCCACTGAATACACAGAAACATGTACCACAATACGATGTTTGCATGAAAACAGCTGCATAGATGCAGCTGTACCCCAAAGAAACAAGATCAGGGCAAAACCCAGAACAAACCCACATGGTGAAACCATAATATCAACAGGCTTTACAATAAAAGGAAAAGAATTTTGACCAAAAGTAGGAAAAGTAATTCCCAGAATGGTAGAGGCCACGTCACTAAAATAAACAAATAACTTGGGAGCTTAGTAAAATCGACCAAAGCCATGTTTAAGGCTAAAATAGCTACCCAAGCCAAAGACAATCTTAAGGCATTTTTTAGTTATGTTCGTAATCTCAAAAGCGTAACACAGCAATGCGTTGAGATTTGTATACGAGAATTGATGCAGACTGAATTTACAGTCATTTAGATGAAAATTTAGTCATGGCAGTAGAACAGAAAAGTAATGAAAAAAAGTATAAAAGAGCATTGGTTTATTAAACAAAACTGTAACAGAGAGTGCTAAAAGGGGGCAGAACCTAAGAATTACATGGGTAGATTGAAATATTCCACATTCATGAATAATGTTTAAAAAGGTCACACAAGAAAACCAATTGGTTAAAAACACAAAAAGAAAAATCTAGCAAAGCTAGAATTTCCACTGTGTGATACAACATGGGGTATATGTAAATTACCCTTTAAGGATATCAGGTGTTTCGGCTAAATGGCAATTCTGAACGTCCATGACTTTTTTTCTTTTACTTTTAAGTCTTTTTTATGGACATTTTCAGGCTAATAAAGCCAAACCCCTCTAACTGTGGACATACATGTTTCTGCCTTCTTATGACATCATCAGCACAGCAGACGAGGAATGTTTGACTTTCTTTCATGAATAATAGAATTCTTACAGATACTTAAAACGTACCATACTTTAATAAATTACATAGCAGTTGTTATGTAACAGTGACAATCCATGCTACATCTAAAGGCAAATACTAACCCAGGGCTAAAAATCCAAAGAGGAGTTATTCCAGGGTGATTCTTTGGCACCAAGTACTGTTTTGCTTTTTTACTTAACCCATGAAGCTGTTTGCTTAACAGACTGGTTTGCCAGCAGCTTGATTTCCAGAAAAAATTATTTATTATTTTGTGTATTTATTTTTGCAAAACTATTATAAATGATACAGCATAAATTAGTTATAGTTTAGAAGAAAGCAGCTTTATTTTATTTATTATTGTTTCTGCTGCAGTGGTAGCATTGTCGCCTCACAACAAGAGGTTCTCCTGTTCGATTCTTGGCTGGAGCGCCTTCTGTGTGGAGTCTGCATGTCCTCCCCGCGGTCGAGTGGCATTCGAAAGACATGTGTGAATGGGCATGCCTTCGTTGAAGGTTGGGCATCGAGCTGGCACCGTAAAAAAATCTACTGCCAATCATTAGCGGACCGGAGTTCCGCTGTGGCAACCTCTAACCGGGAAAAGCCAAAAGAAGAAGAACAACATTGTTTCTGTAGTCTGTACAGTACGCATATTGGAACTTTTGTGTGTTTTCGGTTACCTGTAAGTGAAACAAGGCACTTGCATGAAGTTGTGTAGTTTGAAGTATAGTATGTGTGACAGTCCAGGGCAAAAGTAATTTTGTCTGTCAACTCTTGACACTCACCAGCAGTTGTTTCATCTTGCTTCATCTGTCTGTGTGTGTATTGAACAGGTTAGTCCCACTAGGCCAGTTGCCACTCTTCAGAGGAGACCCGTCATGGTATTCATATGGACCATGAGAAAGTTGAGCAGGGTACCTGGGAATTTCCATTACTCTGTTGTAGGGTTACCGCTAGATATTGAAAAAAAATAAAGGAAGATAATATTGTGAACAAAGGTGGAATATATAATGTCCTTCAAGAATGCAACTGCAGTCATAACATATGGGTTGTCCTGCCTCAGGCAGCCCTCGGTCGGCCGGATTCCAAAGTCTGGGTCCGACGTCGGCTTATGTCGCATTTCTCTCCGACATCAGAGCGGCTGGAGTATATAAGCATCAGCCGACGCCATCTTCTTCAGTCTTTCTTGCCACGCGGTGCCCGAAGCAGAAGCAGTTCGCAAGTGCCGGTAGGTCAGCTTCTGTATTCTTCGAAACCGAAGTCATCAGAAAAGCTAAGTACCCCATTGGGGACCTTTTCTTGCCTCAGCCGATGTCAGAAATTACTGAAAAAGTAAATAATTGTTTGTCTTGTGGTAAACAAATACCTCATAAGGATTTCCACTCTTACTGCCTCCCTTGCCTTGGCCCAGACCACGACATCTCGGCCTGTGCCGCCTGTGCTCGCTTCAATAAGCGCACTCTCAGGCGCCGAGCGGAGTTCGCTGAAGACTTTTTCGGCGAAAAATTTGATTATACAATGCCGTCGGAACAACCGACAACGCAGACTCCTAAGAAACGAAAAGACCGGGACCGACATCCTCTGCCCGCGTCTTCCACCGACACCACTCCAGAACTAACCGCGAGTGCCCCAGTTCTCTCTGAGGCGGCTATTCCACCGCTCCGAACTGAAGACACCGCATTACCGATACCTCTGATACCGGAGGCCACTCCGACGCCAGTTATTGATTTTCCTCCGGATACTGAAACCGAGGAAATGCCCGAGACCATTGCTGTTGATAAGGTCACTCCTGCACGTGGAGCGGCTAGGCCTCCCATGTTCATGTCTATCAAGGCCTACACACGTGCTAAGGCAGCCAGCAAGTCCAAGCATCTTACTGCTAAAACCTTACCTCAGCCTACTCCTGAAACTCAAATCATGTCTATGGCCGCAGATTTAATTTCCCTGATCAGAGGTTCCCAGGCCCATCCTGAGAGAGGATCCCAGCCTCCTCCTGATAAGAGGCCCAGGGTTGAACCCTCTGACCCTCTTCCTTCAGATGAAGATTCTGAGGACTCTGTTCACTCCGAAGCCAGGAAGAGCCCTTCCAGACCTATGAGGATTCAGATGCAGAGGACTCCATTCCCTCGGCCTCTCCTCCTGAGGATATTTCTTTTGGGGAAGTTCTGCATTCCATGAGGGAGCATTTTAAGTGGCAAGGCCAGGAATATTCAGATTCCAGAAAGCGCCTTCGAACCTTCCTTAAAAAGCCCCAACACAGACCCTTAGCTATACCTCCTGTGCTTGATGTTTTGGATGATTTATTCTCTGACTCCAGTGTTACCCCTGATACTCTTCCTCCTGCTCCTGTCAAGCCTGACAGATACTATAGGGTCCCAGAAACCCATTCTCATTTCTTTAGGGCTCATGCTGTTGATTTAGAAACAATTTCCCAGGGGCCTAAAGGGGTTTCAACTACCACCTCCAAAAACCCTTTGCCTTCCGACAGGGAAGCAAGGTCCTTAGAGAGATGGGGGAAGAAGGTTTACACCTCCACTACTTTATATATGAGAGCCCTCAATTGTCTCTTTCACATGTTTCAATATCAGGATTTCCTGTTAGATGATTTACAGAAAATATTGGCCTCTCCTGAACCTTTAGATAGGAAGTCTTTGCAGGAGGCTGTGCATAATTCTCAGCAGGTTAGCAATCACTTTCTACAGTGTGGATATGATGCATTGGAGGCTTCATGTAGGGCAGCTAGAACTGGGGCGGTCATTCGTAGACATGCATGGTTAAAAGAACAACCTTTACCAGATCATGTTAAGGCAAAACCTCTTGACGCACCCTTGGAAAAGAACAAGCTTTTTGGTGCTAATGCTAAAGATGTGTTAGACCATTGAGGAAAAAGCCAAGTCAGTTCAGACAGTCAAAGATTTCCTCCAGGTTCAGCCGCCCAGATTCAGCAGGAACTGGCCTTCTAAAAACTGGTCCTTTCCTAATCCTGAAAGATTTCAAAGGGGCAAAAACAGGCATGCCCGAGGAAGAGGGCAATACAAAGGTTCCTACAGGGGACGTCAATGGCAACCAGCAAACCAAAGAAGTGACACAGGGCTTTCTCCTGCCCCGTAGGGACAATCTCAATGACTTTCCTCTAGTTCCGCTGACCAAGGAGCAAACAGAAGCTCCTTTGGGTGGAAAGTTATTTTTGTTTTCAAAAAATTGGCACAAACTGACAAAAGACAAATGGATTTTGGACATTATAGACCACGGTTACAGGTTCCATTTTCATACCTTCCCAAGAAAACAAGGCATGCCAAACATTCCACAAAATCAGAGGGCAGAGGCTATCAAGCAAATTTCTCTGCTTGCTCAGATCAAAGCAATAGAAAAAGTTCCACAACAAGAACAAGGTCAGGGGTTTTATTCAAGACTGTTCCTTGTTCCAAGAAAAGAAACTCAATGGAGACCAATACTGGACTTGTCCGCTTTAAACACTTTTCTCATAGTACCAAAGTTCAAAATGCTGACTCTACAGCAACTCCTTCCCATGCTGGGCAAGGGGTCTTGGCTGATTACTCTGGACCTCAAGGAGGCATACCTGCATGTCCCTATCAGACACAGCTGCAGAAGATACCTCAGATTTCTTGCAGGGCCAGAGCATTATCAATTCTCAGCATTGCCATTTGGCTTATCTACTGCGCCCAGAGTATTCACGAAATGCCTGGCATTAGTAATTGCTCATTGCAGGCTCCACGGGATTCAAATCTACCCGTACCTGGACGATTGCCTCATACAAGCGGACAACAAACTAACCTTGACAAAAAACTTGAATTATGTCATACACTTGCTACAGGCTCTGGGATACACAGTCAACTTTCAAAAGTCAAGACTTCAGCCATCCCAGCAAATAACCTTCTTAGGAGCCAAACTAGACACAGACTCTCAAATGGCTTACCTGACAGAAGACAAGCAGAAGAAGTTAACTCATTACTTCAAAAGTTTAGCAAAGCTCACCCAGATGACTGCAAGGAGTTTCCTACAGGCCCTGGGTTACATGGCATCCTGCATTCTCCTGGTTCCACTAGCAAGACTACACATGAGAAAGCTTCAATGGTACTTAAAAAGCTTATGGTCTCAACACAGCAACAACCTAGAAGCAACTATTCCACTCATTCCATGTCTTCAAAAGGAATTTCTATGGTGGGCCACAGTAAGCCAGTCAAACACAGGTATGTCGTTCAAAAAACCTCAGATAACACAGACCATGACCACAGACACCTCAGACCTTGGATGGGGGGGCGCACATGGAGGGCAGATGTATTCAAGGGCAATGGTCTCCAAAGGAAACACATCTGCATATCAACCAAAAAGAAATGCTAGCAGTAATGCATGCCATCGAGGCCTTTGGACAACAACTTCAACAAGGCCACCTACTAATACGGACAGACAACACCACTGTGATGTGGTACACAAACAAGCAGGGGGGCACTCATTCTTACCCCCTTTGCAGACTGACAATGAATCTTTGGGAAAAATCACTGGGTCTAAACATACAGTCACAATCCCAGTTTGTTCCAGGCAAAGACAGTGTTCTGGTGGACAGTCTAAGCAGGAATTTCCTAGACCCCCACGAATGGAGGCTACATCCAGACATCTTTATACGACTCACCTCGACATGGGGCAGGCCGGACGTAGACCTATTTGCCTCCCACCTCAATCATCACTTACAAAAGTTCTGCTCAAGGACATATCATCCACAAGCATGGAAAATAGATGCCCTCTCCTTCAACTGGAGCTCCCTAATAATTTATGCATTTCCACCTCTGCCACTGATGACCACAGTGTTATTAAAGATCAAAGCAGAGCAGCCGAAGGGGATCCTAATAGCTCCAGACTGGCCAAGACAACACTGGTACCCACTACTACAGAGCATATGTCACAACAAAACGTGGGCCCTTCCACAATGGCCCCAACTTTTGACTCAACACAACTTCAGGACAGTTCATCCCAACATCCAGACGCTACAGCTAACAGCTTGGGAAATCCCATAAATGACCTCAATTTACCTCTCTCCAAGGAAGTTCAGCGGATACTAACAGAAGCCCGCAGACCATCCACCAGAAAGGCTTACTCAGCCAAATGGAAGAGATTCAGCATTTGGAATACCAACAAGTGTCATGATGCATCACTTTTGAGCATTCCACTCATTCTGGAATACTTGGCAGATATGCTACATAACGGACTCTCATACTCTTCCATAAAAATACATGGTTCAGCTGTCTCAGCTAGATACAACACTGATTCACCTGTGTTTTCACATCCTTTGTTAAGGCAATTTCTTAGAGGAATCAAGAATATAAAGCCCCCAAGAAAGGCACCAGTACCAGCTTGGGACCTCAATTTTGTCCTAGAAAAATTGACTCTACCTCCCTTCGAGCCAGCAGCTTCTGTGGATTTACAATTTCTTTCCTGGAAGATGGCTTCCTGCTGGCCATTACCTCAGCAAGAAGGGTTTTGGAATTACAGGCCTTAATGGCAATACCACCGTTCATAACTTTTCACAGAGACAGGGTCTCCTTACGAACCAACCCTACCTTTCTGCCAAAAGTGCTATCTAGGGATGTTCTTCATCTCACATTGCTGCAGTCCTTACATATGGGTAGTCCGCTGTCCTCGGTCGGCCCGAATACCAAAGTATTAGGCTGACGTCGGTCAAGGCGCTTAAAACTGACATCAGGACGTCAGGGTACAAATGCGCATGACCGACGTCATATCCTCAGTCTTTTTTGCCGCATGGTCCGATGCAGAAGCAGTGTTACAAGTGCCGTTCGGCGTTCTGAAATTTTTCGAGTTCGGAGTTTCAGACCGAATCCAAGTTGGCTAAGTACCCCGTTGGGGAATATTTTGGTTTTTTCTTGCCTCAGTGTTTTACCGGATGTCAGAAAAAGTGAATAACTGTATTTCTTGTGGGAAGCAGATACCGCATAGGGATTATCATTCTTTGTGTATTCCTTGTTTGGGGCCTGAGCACGACGTTGTTGGGTGTCGCTTTTGTGCTAGGTTCAATAAGCGCACTATTAAGCGAAGGTTAGATTGTGCTAGGCTGGTCTTCGGGAAGCGGTGCAATTATAATATGCCGTCGGATTCTCCGGCGTCCACTTTTACGAAGAAGCGCAAAGACAAAACAGTTAAACCCAGGCAAGGTGAGTCGTCCGTTCCGGACGCCGGTTCTTTAGAGGCTTCAGTGGAACCGGTGGTTCCGACGGAGACTTCTCTGGAGTCTCAGGGGGAGACTTTGATATTGCAGGATGTGGCCTCTCAGGAGGCAGGTCAGGCTGAAGGGGCTTCTCAGGTTACTGTACTCCCCTCCCTTCCTAGGGTGGTTAGGCCCTCTCCTTCTGTTTCCAAGGCTTCTCCCAGAGGCAGGCCAGGTTTAGCTTCTGTTGGGGTCACTCCTAGTTCAGCAGGGTCTGTGCCCAAGAAGCACATGCTTAAAATGGCAGAAGATTTGATTACTCTAATTAGAGGTTCTTTGCCCCCTCCTGATAAGAGGCCTAGGGTGGAGCCAGAGTTGGGAAGTTTTGAGCAGGCTTCGGATGTTTCAGAGTCTTGACTGAAGACTTGCAGGAGTACTCTCCTTATTCTGATTCTGATGCAGATGATTCTACTCCTTCTGCTTCTCCTCCAGAGGATTTTTCCTTTTCAGAGACACTTCATTCTATGAGGGAACATTTTAAGTGGGAAGGTCAGGACTTCTCTGATTCCCGGAAAAGGCTTAGGGAATTTTTGCTTTTACCCCAACATAGGCCCTTGGCTATACCCCTGTTCTGGATGTTGTGGAAGATGTGTTTGCAGAGGCTTCACTTAATCCTGATTCTCTGCCTCCTGCTCCTGTTAAACCGGATAGGTATTATAGGGTGCCTGAGGCTCATAAATATCTTTATAAGAGTCCTAGGGACCCAGAAACTATTAGTCAGGGACCTAAGGGTGTCAAGGCCTCTGTTGTAATAAATCCGGTTCCTCTAGATAAAGAGGCCAGAGCTTTGGATAGATGGGGAAAGAAGGTCTATACATCTTCTACCTTAGCTATGAGGGCTTTGAATTGCCAGTTTCATATGTTGAAATATCAAAACTTTCTTCTTTCTCAATTGAAGTCTAAGGTGGATGCTCTGGCGGAAGGCATTGAGTGTAAAGAATTACAAGATTTGGTGCATGTCTCTGAACAGGTGGGTAAGCATTCATTACAATGTGGCTTTGATGCTGTGCAGGCCTCGTCTAGGGTGGCTGCCACTGGTTCAGTTCTTCGCAGGCATGCCTGGCTGAAGGATCAGAATTTATCTGACCATGTTAAGACAAGGATTTTGGATGCTCCTTTGCAGTCTGATGTGTTGTTTGGTTCACCTGTGGAGTCAGTCTTGAAGAAAATGGAAGACAAGGCTAAGTCTATGCAGGCTGTTAAAGATTTTTTGCAAGTTCAGCCTCCGAAGTTTAGTAGAAATTGGCCTGCTAAGGGGTGGACGTATCCTTCTTATGATTCTCAGTCTAGGGGTAGATCTAGACGTGGTAGGGGCAGAGCTCAGAGTTCTTTCAGACCTAGAACAGGGAGTTCACCTGCACAATCTTCGGGGGAGGGCAGGGGCCAGTCCTTTCGTAAACAGGCCCAATGACCTACCTTTTCAGCTGCCAGATCCTTCTTGCCTGGCAGCACCTTTGGGAGGAAGGTTGGCACTCTTCAAGGAAAATTGGAATTTGATTACCCAAGACAGATGGGTATTGGATATCATACACCAAGGTTACAAGTTTTATTTCCATACCTGGCCTCCTTTCAAAGGCATGCCGGACGTTCCTCCTCAGCAAAGACTAGAGGCTCACAAACAAATTTCTCTACTACTTCAAATAGGGGCCATACAACCGGTCCCTCTGCCAGAAGTGGGCCTAGGATTTTATTCTCGCCTGTTTCTAGTTCCAAAGAAGGGGAACACGTGGAGACCAATTTTGGATTTATCTATCCTCAACACATATCTGGACATTCCCAAGTTCAAAATGTTGACGTTACAACAGCTTTTACCTCTGCTGGGCAAGGATCACTGGATGGTGACTTTGGATCTCAAGGAGGCTTACCTTCATGTTCCTATCAGGCTCAGTTGCAGGAAGTATCTGCGTTTTCGGGCTGGGACTTCACATTATCAGTTCTCTACATTGCCCTTTGGCTTATCTACTGCGCCCAGAGTGTTCACGAAGGTTCTGGCTCCAGTGATAGCTTTCTTCAGGCTAAGAGGAATACAAATCTAACGTTATTTGGACGATTGCCTGATTCTGGCCCAAGGAAAGGACGAACTTCTTCATCATTTACAGTATGTAATGGCAGTGTTAAGATGCCTGGGGTATTCTGTGAACGAAATAAAGTCCAGTCTAGTACCCTCTCAGGACATGTGCTTTCTGGGTGTGAGACTGAATACAGCATCCCAGATGGCCTTTTTGACCCCGGACAAACAAAAGAATCTTTCTCTTTACTTCCACCAATTGTCTCGTCAGTCCAGGCTGACTGCAAGGACAGTCCTTCAAGCCTTGGGGTTCATGGCATCTTGTATTCTGGTACTTCCCAATGCCAAACTGCATATGAGGAAGTTACAATGGTATCTCAAAAATGTATGGACACAGCACTGCCAAGATATGGACACTGTCATTCAGATAATACCTTGCATTTAAAAGGAATTTTTGTGGTGGGCTCAGGAATGTCACCTAAACAAGGGACTCTCTGTGACCCGGCCAGAGGCGAGTCAGATTCTAACGACAGATGCCTCAGACAAAACTTGGGGAGCTCATCTAAATGGAAAATGGGTACAAGACACGTGGCCTGCCAGACTTCAACATCTACATATCAATTTGAAGGAGATGTTAGCAGTCCAATTTGCATTGATAGCTTTCAAGGAGTTCTTCCAGGGCAGGTGTTGATTCTAACAGACAACACAACTGTCATGTGGTACATCAACAAGCAAGGGGGGACGCATTCTTATCCTCTATGCAGACAAGCAATGATTTTGTGGGAGACTGCTCTCAGTTTACAGCTAAATCTTCAGGCAAGGTTTCTGCCAGGAGCACAGAACTCCTTAGCAGATGTGTTGAGCAGACAAATTATGGATCCCCACGAGTGGAAATTGGATCCTCATGTATTTCAGAAATTGACAGTGTTATGGGGAACTCCAGACATAGATCTGTTCGCTTCTCCACTAAATTACCAGCTGCCAAAGTTTTGCACAAAAAGGTTTCATCCCACAGCTTGGAAAGTGGATGCTCTCTCATTCAATTGGAGCAATCTTCATGTGTATGCCTTTCCACCTCTGCCTCTCCTCCCAAAGGTACTCCTGAAGGTCAGACAGGACAAGCCAAACATGATTTTAATAGCTCGGATTGGCCTCGACAGCACTGGTACCCTTTACTGAGAAGTCTGGTGCAGGAGCCTCCATGGCCTTTGCCTTGATTCCTCACCTGCTGTCTCAGGAGAACAGTCATTTACTCAATGTCAAACTTCACTCTCTACATCTAACAGCCTGGCATATTCTGTTTTAAACCCTGGAGGGTCTCAGCTTCCACAACAAGTTTTGAATGTTATTTTGGAGGCCAGAAGGCCTAGTACAAGGAAGGTGTACGCAGATAAATGGAGGAGATTTTTATTTTGGAGTACAGCAAAGGGCTTTGATGTTTCTAAACCTAATTTAAGTGTTGCTCTTCAATACCTTACTGAGTTACTGGACAAAGGTTTGTCCTTCTCCTCTATTAAGGTTCATGCTGCAGCAATTTCTGCTCACTATGACTGTGACCCACCATTATTTTCTCATCCTTTGTTTAAGCAATTCCTTAGAGGGGCAAAGAATATAAGACCCCCACGTAGAGCTCCTACTCCTGCTTGGGATCTCAATTTTGTGTTGGAGAAACTCACTCTACAACCTTTTGAGCCTGCAGCGACTGCCGAATTGAAATATTTATCATGGAAGACTGCTTTTTTGTTGGCCATTACCTCTGCGAGAAGGGTTTCTGAATTACAGACCCTTATGGCGGTTGAGCCTTTCCTAATTTTCCACAAGGACAGGGTATCTTTGCGTACTAACCCTTCCTTTATGCCTAAAGTGGTTTCTAGTGTGGCTTTAAACCAAACTATTCATTTACCTACTTTTTATACAAACCCCCAAAATAAAGGGGAAAAGATTTTGCACACTTTGGATGTACACAGACAGTTGCGATATTATTTGAGCAGAACTAAAGGGTGCAGGCAGTCTCAGCAGTTGTTTGTTTCATTTGCTTTGGGTTCTCAGGGCAAACCTGTTTCAAAACAGACTATTTCTAAGTGGATTGGTTTTTGTATTGCTTTCTGTTATTCCCATCATGGTAAGGAGATTCCAGCTGGGATTAGGCCTCATTCCACTAGGGCTACTGCCACTTCTACAGCTTTTTTAAGGGGGGTGGCTACTAAAGATATTTTGGAGGCAGCTACTTGGAGTTCAGTGCATACTTTCTCTAAGCATTACCACCTTCCACTTTACTCTAAATCTAGGGCTGGTTTTGCCACTGCAATTTTACAGGGCATTTTGGCAGCTCCTAATGCTTTATAGTTTTGCCATCCTCCCTTACCTCTGCTTTGGGATTCTACCCATATGTAAGGACTGCAGCAATGTGAGATGAAGAACATAGTACAGTTTTGTACCTACCATAAATGTAGATGTTCGAAGATCCACATTGCTGCAGTCCAATTTACCCTCCCTCCTTCCCCTCTGTAGTTAGAGGTGGTTGTGTGGTTTGGGTTGTGAATATTGTAAATATTGTAAATATGTTTAGGGCAGGGGTGGTTGGTTGTTTTTTGCTGTTTTTTGGCTTTAGCCTTTCTTTTTAGGGCCTTCTGACATCTGGGGCAAGAAAAGACTGAGGATATGACGTCGGTCATGCGCATTTGTACCCTGACGTCCTGATGTCAGTTTTAAGCGCCTTGACCGACGTCAGCCTAATACTTTGGTATTCGGGCCGACCGAGGACAGAGGACTACCCATATGTAAGGACTGCAGCAATGTGGATCTTCGAACATCTACATTTATGGTAGGTACAAAACTGTACTTTTCTTTAAATCAAGCAATTCACCTGCCTACTTTCTTTCCCAATCTTGAGAACAAAGGGGAAAGACTGCTACATACCTTGGACATACACAGACAACTTCGCTACTACCTAGACAGAACCAAGACCAGTAGGAAGTCTGATCAGCTTTTTGTAGCTTACGCCCCTGGAGTACAAGGAAAAGCAATTTCCAAACAGACAATTTCAAAATGGATTGGACATTGCATCAGATTATGTTATTCCTTCCATGGAAAGAGTGTGCCAGCCAATGTCAGACCACACTCCACCAGAGCTACAGCCACCTCTACAGCATTTTTAAGAGGGGTGCCTACAAAAGACATTCTAGAAGCTGCTACATGGAGCTCCATGCATACATTTTCCAAACACTACAACCTCCCTTTATATTCCAGATCCAGAGCAGGCTTTGCTTCGGCAGTCCTGCAGGGATTGATAGCTACACCATCCTTTTCTTAGAGCATACCAACTCCCCCAGCTAAGCTATGGTATTCAACCCATATGTTATGACTGCAGTTGCATTCTTGAAGGACATAGTACAGTTTTGTACCAACCATAAATGTAGATGTCCGATAGATATGCAACTGCAGTCGGTTTTCCTCCTCCTTCCCTCTATGCCTTGGGTCCACTCCTCTCCCTGTTATCCTTAGCTGGGGATATCTGTTATGGTGTATCTGTTTATTGCTTATTTATTGTCTGGAAACCTATTATTGTCTTCCAATTTGATTACAGCCTTCTTTGGAGGGCACCTGGCATCTGGGGCAAGAAACACTGAAGAAGATGGCGTCGGCTGATGCTTATATACTCCAGCCGCTCTGACGTCGGAGAGAAATGCGACATCAGCCGACGTCGGACCCAGACTTTGGAATCCGGCCAACCGAGGGCTGCCTGAGGCAGGACAACCCATATGTTATGACTGCAGTTGCATATCTATCAGACATCTACATTTATGGTAGGTACAAAACTGTACTTTTTTTTCAGTAATGTCAATATTAGGAATTATATTTAGAAAGAGACAAATAATTGAGGGAACAGTGAGAGAGGAGATTAAGGAAACGACAGGTTTGTTGAAAACATTTAGATGGTCATTTGGAAAAAAATGTATCTGATTAGTTCAGTAGTATTAGGAAAGGTTGGTTATATGTACATTGTGTTTATGTTTCCCTTTAAAAAAGAGAAGACATTATGGACACTGAGAATAAACCCAATTAAGAGGGCAGTCTCTTGTGTAGAAAAATAAAAAGGAGGACTGGAGTGTATTTTAACCCAGTAGTACGTGTCTTCATTTAGTTTTCTTAATATCGAGAACACATTTAAAGAAGAGCCACAAAATTTGATAGGATATTGAATAATGCATATAAATAGTTTTAGACTAAAATGAGACTAGGAAAAAGAATTATATGTAGATTGTGAAGAAATGGGAATGTATCAAAATAAAATACTGATGTAGAAAATGTATCTGTGTTGTAGGGGGTTGGAGAAGAAGCTTAGGAGGTGGTATAAAAAATAGTGAATGATTTTTATTGTGTAGGGCAAATAAAAGATGTTAAGTTGTCAATCTCGCCTTCATTCTTGCTTGATGGGTTCGGAGCCGATCCCTCGGCTCCGACTCGGCACTTGCTTTAGCTCGAGAACTCCTTTTACCAGCTCGAGGCAGCCCCATATCCCATGATGCAAGGCAGGAAGTACCCAGATCTCGTTTGCCGCTTCGCTTGGGAGGTCTTCTCTTTACCAGCTCCTGGTAAGTAGTTCACATTTGTGATATTTAAGCCCCTTCTTTAGTTAAAACTAATTTTTTGATAGTTTAATTTTAATTTTAACCTTTTTCTGACAGAAATCCCTGTCTCTTTTAATTTTTTTTAGTCAGTCAATTTTCCCTATCCCATCCCCCCCCTGTTAGGGTGTGTGTGTTGGTGTTTTTTACTAAATACCTCTTGGTATTAGTTTAATTTATTTTGACTGGTGTGTGTGTGTGTTGTGTTTAGGCACCATGTCTAAGGAGAGGGTTTCAGGTTTTAAGAAGTGTGACTCGTGCTGTCAGAAGATGTCTCTGACAGACGGTCACACTTCTTGCCTGTACTGTTTGGGCCCTCTTCACCTGCAGGACTCCTGTGCTATTTGTCACTCCTTCAGCCAGAGAGTCCTGCAGGAGAGGCATAATAAGTTGATTCTCAGGGGTCTTCTTAAGCCGGAGGGCTCTCCGGCTAAGTCGGCTCCACAAAATCAACCAAAACTGCCAAGGCCCAGGCTTCTGTTTCTAAGCCTGCGGCCTCGGCTCCGACTTGTATAGAGTCGAGATCGGCTCGGCTGGAGCGATTCTGAATCCACAAAGCTTCGGCCGATGGCTATCGGTGCGAATCTGCTGACCACTGTGGTGTCGGCTCCGATCGGCTCCGACACCCGTGACGGGCATCGGTGTCGGCTCCGATCGGCCCCGACACCCACGTGCCACAGGCAGCGGTGTCGGCTCCGATCGGCTCCGACACCGTTACCTTGGTAGCTGTATCGGCTCCGGCTGGAGCCGATACATCGAACGTTCTGCCGGCTCCGAAATCGGTGCCGACAGATCAGTAGTATCGGCTCCGATGGCCCATTCCAGGAAGAGGTCGAGGTCTCCTTCCTTGGAGCCGATACTTTCGGCTCGGCCGCCTCTTCTATCGGGCGGAGCCATCGGAGGCGATCTTCAAGGTCATCCAGGTTGTCAGATCATGACCTAGAGAGAGTGGTCAGTAGATTGCTCAAGTCACAGGTACTGGCCCAAATGCTACACAGTCCGTCTCAGCAGACGACTGTTGGTCCACACCCGTTACAGTTCCTCCTTCGACTCTACCCCAGAGTTTGGAGTTGGAGTCTTCGCGCATGGTTACTGCTACGGCTGGAGGGCGGATACCTCCTTCTGTCCCTTCAGCCCCTACTCTTATCTCCTCTTCCTTAGAGGGATTCGGTGGTCGGGCTTCCATGGTCTCCTCCGAGGGGTGAGTGGCATCGGACCCTTGTCCGAGCCGCTCTTCCCCTTGGAGCCTCGGCCTTGGTGAGCTCGGCTCCGACATCTGCCTCGGAGGCTTCCCTTCGGTGGCCCTGGGTTCCTAGCTCTTGGGCGGGTTCTCTCGGACCTGCCTGGGAGGGAGCATTCGAGGTGATGAAGAGTGTACTGGCCACTGGTATCAGTCAGCAGTCTCTTCCGTAGCTCCTCCCTCTATTGTACCTGTTGACATCTCTGCCACTTCTCTTGCTACAGGACCCAGAGATCCTCCGCCTCAGGTTTCCCCATTGGGAATTTCCCCTCTTCCGAGGATTCTCCTGATGTTTGGAGATCCTCCTAGGAAGAGGACTTGTAAGAGGAAGCATGTAGACTCCCTGAGTCTGTCACTTGGATACTGACTTTGATGAGTCAGAGGGATCCCCTAGATCCCCTCTGAGGATGTCTCCTTCTCAGACATCCTAGAACTTCTGAAACAGAGGGGAAACTGGCCCACCAACAATCCCTCTGAGGATGAGTCAGTATACCTAGAGGCGTTTGGATCTCGGCCCTCCACCTCCTGGGTGTCTCCGCCTTTCGACCCCCTTATGCAGGTTATTGCAAGGCGTGGACAGCTCCTGACTCTGTAGAGCCTGTCCCTAGGAGGCCTTCTAAATTTATCACTGCCCCTAGTGACAAACAATTCCTTACCAAGGGTGTCCCCGCTGATGCCATGGTGGTGGCTGCGGCCACCAAACAAGGAACTTGCAGATCCTTCCGTGCCCGTCCATCCTCCTAATAAGGACTCTAGGACCATGGATAGGTACGGCAAGCGGATGTTTTCCTCAGCGACCTTTGCTATCGTTCGCTGAATTATCTTTGTCACTTCACCAGACTCCAGAGAGATATCCTGAAGGAGCTGGGAGAAGTAGTTCAGGATCCTACAGCTGCAGGGGCCCAAGAAAAGATTGCTTCGCAGCTAGGAACCCTCAATTCCATTGCTAACTCCTCCATGCGGCTGATATCTTATGCTGCGGATGGAGCGAGTAGAGCCGCAGGCACAGGTGTGGCTCTTAGGCGCCAAGCCTGGATGCGGCTATGTGATTTCTTGGATCCCTTTAAGGCGTCCTTCACAAATTCTCCCTTTGATGGGTCAGCTTTGTTTGGCCCTCAGGTGAAGGAGACCTTGACCAGGTGTGAACAGGACGGCAAGACTCTTTCTGCTGTTGGAGTCCGTTTTCCACCCTTCTAGGCCTTATCCCAAAGGACAGAAGGGTGGGAAGATGTGGTTCCGTAAATCCCAAGGAGTCACGCCCGGATTCACGTGGTCAGTTTACCCCTAGAGGCAGAGGGGTAACAACAACAGGCGCTCTAGAGGCAGAGGGTCCAAGAACCAGGGCAACAGGGAGTCTCTTCCTGAGAAGCCCTTTCAGCATCCCTGAGGTGTTGCCCGGCTGTCCCTCCTTGGAGGCAGTCGGGAAGATTATCACTGTACCCAGAAGCCTGGCATTCCCTCACTCAAGACAGATGGGTACAGTCGATCATATCCAAGGGTTACATAATTCCTTTCGAGGAAAGTCCCTTCCCTCAAGTTCCCTTCCAGATGTACCACCGGTCTAAGGGACATTGCAGAGTTAGAAATCGCAAAACTACTGCAAAAGAGCCATTCAGCCAGTTACAATAGACCAGTCAGAGCCGGAATCTACTCAAGGTTCTTTTGGTCCCCAAAAGACGGGAGACTGAGACCAATATTGGATCTCGGCAGACTCAACAAGTCTGTCAGGAAGACAAGATTCGAATGGTCACTCTTCAGTCAATTCTGCCCTTCTTACAGAAGGACAACTGGATGTGCTCAATAGATCTTCAGGATGCGTACTATCACATCAAAATTCACAGCCGCTCCAGGAGATTTCTCCGCTTTCGGCTGGGGTCCAGTCATTTCCAGTTCAGAGCCCTGCCCTTTGGTCTCACTACAGCCCCAGAGTGTTCACCAAATGCATGGCAGTGGTCACGGCTCACCTGAGACGTCAAGGATTCCAGGTGTTTCCGTATCTCGACGACTGGCTCCTGTCAGCCACCACCAGGCATCAGCTTATACAAGCCAGGGATTACACAATAGACCTTTGTTCTCATTTGGGCATCTCAGTCAACTTCGAAAAGTCATCCTTATCGCCCTGCCAGTCTATTACCTTCATAGGCGCAAACTTAAACACTGTTCGGATGTCAGCTACCCTTACAGAACAAAGAGTTTCAGACATTCAGACTCATGTCAGGATCATTCTGGCCAGCAAGAAGGTACAGGCCAGAATGGTTCTAAAGGTATTAGGTCTCATGGCTGCGGCCATCACTCTTCTTCCCTGGCTCGATTCTACATGCCTCCTTCAGTGGATGCTGTTCACACAGTGGTCATACCAGCAACTCCCAATGCGTCACCAGATTCTGGTGACACAAACATGCAAAGAACATCTTGCTTGGTGGATCACATCCTCTCAGGTTCACCAAGGCAGGTGCTTTGTACCTCCGTCCCCGATAGCCACTGTCACCACGGATGCCTCCCTGATCGGGTGGGCGGGTCATTATCAGCCCAGGATGGTTCATGGGGTGTGGCAACCGTTCGAGTACCATCTGCACATAAATGTCCTGGAGATGAGAGCAGTGCTTTTAACGTTGCAAGCCCTCAACGACTTTCTTCCCGTAGGGACAATTGCAGTCCTCACAGACAACATGTCTGTAGTTTGGTATATCAACAAACAGGGCGGAACCAAGTCCTACCCCTTGTGTCGAGAAGCGCTCAGACTATGGCAATGGGCGATCTCCTCTCATCGGTTTCTGGTAGCAACGCATATCCCTGGGAAAACCAACATTATAGCGGACAGATTGAGCAGAGCTATTCTCATGCCTCACGAGTGGTCTCTCAAGCAATCCATAGCGGAAGAGATTTTTCTGGAATGGGGTCGTCCATGTTGCGATCTTTTTGCTACTCCCCAAAATAGCAAATGTCCAGACTTCTTCAGCCTCTTCCCTCTATCAGGCCATCCCCCCCAGAGACGCTCTGACCCAGGATTGGCCCCAGGGACTTCTTTATGCCTTCCCTCCATTTCCTCTGATCCCTCAGGTTATCCAGAAAGCTACCGTTTTGAGAGCCAAATTGATTCTCATTGCCCCTTACTGGCCTCGACAAGTTTGGTTCCCGTTCCTCCATCGTCACCTTTTGGTGCAGCCGTGGCATCTGGACCCAGTGCCAGATCTACTGATTCACCAATCTGGTCAGCTGCACCGGTCAATCCATTCTCTCAACCTCACAGCATGGTTGCTCCACTTCCTTCCTTAGCCAGGCTTCCTTTGATCTCTAACCCAGTTAGAGATATCATAGTAACTTCACTAAAATCCTCTACCAGGAGGATTTACACAAGCAAATGGAAGCGTTTCTCTTATTGGGCTAAGGCCCAAAATATTGATCCTTTTACTGCCCCTGTTCAGGCAGTTCTGGACTTCTTAGCAGAGATTTTTCATGCAGGCTCCTCTTCTTCAACAGTCAGAGTTCAGTTGGCTGCTATTTCTAATTTTCATGTCGGGATAGCAGATCATAATATTATGTCCCATAGGCTCTGCAGGGCCTTCTTGAAAGGAATTTTCCTACTAAAGCCTCCAATCAGGAATCCTCCTCCTCAGTGGGATCTAAATTTAGTGCTGACATCCTTGATTCTTCCCCTTGAGCCAGCTGTTTCTTGTTCCCTGAAATATCTTTCTTGGAAAACTTTATTCCTAGTGGCTATTACATCTGCCAGGAGGGTGTCTGAACTTCATGCTCTTTCAGTTCGACCCCTATTTGATTTTTCACAAAGACAGAGTATCCTTGAGAACTAATCCATCCTTTTTACCTAAGGTCGCTTCAAAAACAATCTGAATCAATCCATTGATCTCCCGTATTTTTCCTAACTATTCAGATAGAGCTGAACAAAAGCTACATTATCTTGGCGTCCACCGTCAGCTCAGATTTTATTTGGACAGAACAAAAAATTTAGAAAATCTGATCAACTTTTTGTTTCCTATGCGGATAATAAAAAGGCCTACCTGTTTCTAAAGTGACTTTGTCCAGATGGCTTTCTTCGGTCATCACTGAAATTTATACGTTCAGGGGAAAACAGCTGTGCTCAAAACCTAAAGCACATTCAACTAGGAGTTTAGCTACTTCTACAGCTTTTCAAGCTAGACTGCCTTTGGACACTATTTGTGCAGCGGCCACTTGGGCCCTCCTCACACTTTTGTTTCCCATTACAAATTGGACTTGGCCTCCAGGGACAGAGCCAGTTTTGGCTCTACAGTCCTCAAGAGTTTGTTCCATTGAGCCACCCAGGATAGAGGTGCTAGGGACGCAGTCCCATCAAGCAAGAATGAAGGCGAGATTGACAACTTAACATTAAGAAGTTATGTACCTACCATAACGTTCCATGTTAGTTGTCTTCTCTCGCCTTCTTTCTTGCGACCCTCCCTCCTTCCCCCCGGCCTGGACAGACCTTGTATAAGAAACTATTATGCTAAAGACCATTCAAACCTGGTCCTTTTTCCATCTGTAAGTTTCTTCTTCCTTTGGGAAGTATTTTATGCTTGGTGTTATTGCCCTTTTGTCAACAAACGAGATCTGGGTACTTCCTGCCTTGCATCATGGGATATGGGGCTGCCTCGAGCTAGTAAAAGGAGTTCTCGAGCTAAAGCAAGTGCCGAGTCGGAGCCGAGGGATCGGCTCCGAACCCATCAAGCAAGAAAGAAGGCGAGAGAAGACAACTAACATGGAACGTTATGGTAGGTACATAACTTCTTAATTTGAACAAGTGTGGAAGGAATTAAGAGAGTGGCTGAGAAAGTTTGATACTTTTTTGTACTAGACAGGGGTTTTCTGTGGAGATTATCTTTAGATCAACTTCCAGTTAAGGGTTAAATAGTATATTAAATAGCACTAGAAAGACTGTGTTACAATTGTAAAGACCTGTAAAAACAAATCATGTCTTTTGAAATGTAGGAGGCCTTTTTTAAGCAGATTGTGCTATATGCAGAGACTTTGTGCCTCATTTCCTTTCAGAACTCAAAAACAGGCTCATATTAAAGGGGCTCCTCCTTCCTGCCCGTCAGGCTTCTACTTCTGACAAGCCAGAAAAATGTAAAGAAAAAGATAAGGAAAAGGATGATTCTAGAAAAAGGAATTCTTAAAGAAGTGTGCCTATCTCCCCACTTCCACCTTTTGCACCGTTCTTGGCATGTGTGATACATCTTTATCTGAGCACTTGGGTGCTTATTGTGATACAGGACATGTCTCCAGCAATGTCAGTGTCTCCAAGTAGATAATTCTCAGAAAGATAGTTGTCCCACTTTTTGACCTTGTGCTATCCATGTGCTTTTGCCCTTTGGTCTACCAGGTCCTTCAGGTGTACAACAGATGCAGATTGGGAACGTGTGATGAGGGCATTTTGAAGGCTTAGATTGAGATGGGTGTCATCTCATTCCCCCTGAGTTTCTAGGGTGAATTATCAGTCACTTTTACTAGCACTGTCTATGGACCCTGTTCCAGCACTAGTGGCTTTGGAGCCAGGACACCAACTGGAACCTGTGTGTTTGTCACTGACCAGTGCCTCCACTGAGGAGCTCACACTTATGCATCTGATTCACTTGATTCTGAGACCTTCTGAGTCTCAGATGACTTTTTGATGTTGAGGTTTCGGCACTGCTCTCCGCACCAACAGATTTGGTGGTGCTCTCATTGTCTGTGTCTTTGCCATTCTATGCAACAGCTCTGATCTCCATTTCAGAACTGTCTGGTTCGACAGTGTCAGGGCTTCCTTCCTTGGTGCTGTTTGTCTTCATTTCAGTGAGGATGAAGATGGCACTGGGTCAGGGATCTTGATGCTGAAGACTCGGGGTTAGCCTTCAAAGCTGTGAAATGGATGATTGCCTCTAATTCAAGAACATTTAAAGAACCTCCATAGAAATTGTCTACAATCCCTGACAACCAGCAATCTGTTCTTCAGCTTGCTTATCAGACATTCCTGAGGCAGAGCAGAACAGAAAGCATGCCCTTGTTTGAGTCCTCTTGGACTTTAGCCCATCTCTATCGGATACTTTCAAGAAAAGGATTTGCAAAAGAAGACTTGGACTCCTTTACAGAGTCATTAACTTATGACTTCTGTATGGATGATCAAGAGGGCTCCTCCAGTTCATGCTGGAAAATACCACCTTTGGCCATATCCTTTTATTAATGCTCCAGTTGACTGTGGACCAACTGATCCCCTCGCTTAGGACAATAAAGTATTATTTGAGGCTTATTGTTCTGCACTCGCTAAATTTTGGGTGGTTCCTCCTACTGACTGTGTTATAGATTTGGCTGCCAGGAGGTCATGGTGGGAACTGGACTTCACGGAGGCTGGCCCTAGGGAACCAGATAAAATGCTTCATCCCCTAAGGATAGACAGCACTAGTTCAAGAGGCCTCCAAAATTGTAGCAACTGCACGTAAAAGGGAACTATTGATGATGCAGTTGCTGTCCAGCTGCCTCACAAGTAGTTAAAAGCATTGGACAGGATGGAGAAGCATGCCTTTGCCTCTACCTTTGCCCTGAAAGCATTGAACTATGCATTACACAAGAATTGCTTCTAAAGAAATTTAGCAAAACATACTTTAGACCCTTTGCAAAAGCCACCCATGGCTGAGTATGGAAAGCAGATTGACAATGTTCAGCATGATATTCATGAGTTTCAGTCTCTTCATGTGATTTTTGTATAATGCAGAACAGGGCAGCCAAAGCAGTGGGGACAGGCATTTCACTAAAATGTCATGCCTGACTCAGTCTTTCTGATTTTCTTGGCAATTTCAAGGCTTCCTTCACCAACTCCCCCTTGATGTTTCCTCCTTGTTTGATCCTGTGGTAAAAAATGACCCTTGGTCTGGCACCCATGTTTCTGATGGTTAGAGGTCAACAGTAATTAAAGTAATACCCAGTAACATACCCCCCACTTAACCCTTAGCTACTTCCTTACTAACATACCCCACCATGTAATGGCATCCAAGGTACTCTGGGACAAAACTGGATTGGATTGCATGGCTAGGCTTATAAAGACCCTGGTGGTCATTAGCTTAGTGTATAAACCTATGAACCAGTGAATTTATAAACTGTTAAGGTGTGAGCAAAAAGGTCATGATGCAGTCTACCATAGGTGCCATCATTGAATGGGGTACAAGTCCTTATGATTTTGAAAATCTCAATGACAGCTCATTTGACTCCTCCTCTGATAGGGGTAGCTGTGACAGAAGTGGCTTTGTCACCAGACATCAACCAAGAGGTAAAGGAGGCCTACAAAACCAGGAAATACTTGAAGGCTTATCCAACCACTCCTTTCTGGAAGAATTCAGGGGCCACTTGTCTTTTCACTGGACTACATGGATGGCCATCATGCAGGACAATGGGTGAAAGAAACTGTGTCCACAGGTTATATAATATGCTTTTCTGACCCAGTCAGTTACATCCATTCCTAAATAGTCTACCCATCAGCAAAATGCAGAAAAATGAGAGATTGTCACTCTCTTGGAGAAAAATAAGCCATCGAAGAGGTCCTGCCAGACGAGACAGAGTAAGGAATCTATTCTTTTGGTTCCAAAGAAAAACAAGGACCTCGGGCCAATCTCAGCAGCCTAAATCTCTATGTCAAGAAGACCCCATTCAGAGAATGGTCATTGTGCAAGCAATTTTGCCCTTCCTGAAGGCAAACCATTGCATGTACTCAGTAGACTTCCAGGATGCCTGCCTCCATATCAACATTGCCTAAGCATCCAGGTGGTTTCTACACTTCTGTCTAGGAAGCCAGTCGCTTTCATTTCAGATACCTGCTCTTTGGTCTTACCTTGAATAGTGGTACTCATCTGTGACTGAGAAGGATTTGAATGATGTTTTTCCTATGATCGCTGTTGCATTATTACTAACAAGTGGGGTAACCCACCAGGGATAGCCATATGTCCTGCCAAGATACCAAAGTCTGGGTTTCTTC
Organism: Protopterus annectens; assembly: GCF_019279795.1. NCBI lineage: Eukaryota > Metazoa > Chordata > Ceratodontiformes > Protopteridae > Protopterus > Protopterus annectens. Next base: position 1,083,163,061 of record NC_056746.1, on the reverse strand, counting down.
CTCTTGCATCATATGTATGACATATGACCAAGAGTACCAGTTCTACTTGTTATATAATGGATGTGGGGGGTGTGAAGTATCTCAGGACTTTCTTGCTCCTATTTCAAAGGGGCTTCATCAGAAATGCAAGCACAAAATACATTTTGTTATTGTGTAACACTATACTGTTTTTTAGCAGTGTTTTGCTATTTGTTTTTGACAACGCAGTGAAGTCCTACTGACTTGGTTATTTTAAGTTCTTACAGAAAGCGTCAGCATGCAAAGCCACAGTGATCTTCATTGCCTTATTCTGCCCTTGGATTCTAGATTCCCAACTGAATCTTCTTTCTCACCTGTCTGGCTAGCCTCAGCCGGAATTGCAGAATTTCAAGTTGACAGCTTGCTTTTTCCATTTCCATTAATGGTCAAAGACCTTGCCTTATCCCAGAGTGTGGTTCGGATTTTCTCTCTAAAGGTTAACAACAAGGTGTAGATCCCTTTACTGCTGCTATACCAGCAGTTCTTCAATTCTGTCAAATGTATTTACTGCTCTGGATGTGCTTAGACTGTTATCAAGGTGAAATTTGCATCCAGTTCTGATTTCCACAATGGTTTTCACCACTGTTCTCTAGCTATGCCAGGTATTTTTGAAAGGGGTCTTCCTTTTGCATCCTCCTATAATAGACCCTGCTCCACTGTGAGACCTGAACCTTGATCTGTAACCTTTAACTAGAGCTCCCTTTGAGCCACCTTCTACAACAAACCGAAAATTCCTGTCTTGGAATACACTATATTTGGCCATCACTTCAGCTAAGAGAATTTTGAATTATAAGCTGTGTTTTCAACTTCTCCATTTTTTGTCTTTTTACAAGGATAGTGTGTCATTAAGAACAGATCCCACCTTTATTTCCAAGGTAGCATCAGAAACAAGTCTAAACCAACATATTCCTCTACCTGTGTAATTCCATAATCACTCCAGCAGAGAAGGATATCTTTTGCACATGCCGGGCATGCATGAACAACTCAAATTTTAACTTCTCAGAACCCAAACACTAAGAAAAGATCTTGAGTTGTTCATAGCATTTGCCCCCATCAAGCTAGATCAGAAGGCCTCCAAAATAACTCTGTCCTGATGTCTTTCAGACTGCATACATTTTACATCTTCATGAAATAAAACATTGCCAACTAAATCCAGAGTTCATTCCACAAGATCGGTTTCAGTTTCTGTGATGTTTTTCCAAAACTCTTTTATAGATGAAGTTTGTGCAGCAGCAGCATGTGGTCTATATTTCATACTTTTGCCAACCATTACTAGCTAGACATTATTTCTACAGCCAGAGTCTCGTTTGGTGCTACATTTCTTAGAGATATCCTGTTATGATGCCACCTGGGAATTCAGACAGCTTGAGATTCTGTCCCAGTAGTCAAATCGGATGGACTGGATGAAATAGAGTACAGAATTATGTACTTATCATAACACTGGATCCTTTTCATAGTATTCCGTCCAGTGTAACATTCCTCCCTTCCAAATTGTCACCTTTCCAGAAGGACCTGGCAGACCAGTTTAAAGCCTTGTTGCTCCTCTTATATTCATAATACATTATTGTCCTCCAGGATATTATTGGCTTCCAGGTCCCATTGGTACTTAGTCAACAAACTCGATTTGAGGAGAGAGGGAGCACAAGGAAATTGTAACACATTTTCTGTAGGAGCCCAAGGCAAGGTTCACTAGCAGAAGGCTGGATTGGATCTAAGAAGTGGCTTGTGTCCCATTACTTGTATCAAACAGACTAGGAAGGAAAGAATCCAGCATTATTGAAAGTACCCAACTTCCCATTTTAATTTGTTTTGCCTAGGCTGATCATGTGGTAGTTCATATGACTGTTTTTTTTTTTTTTTTGTTGTTGTTGGTTATCACTCATCCAGCATTTGGTTCATTGAACCCACCCTCATCAGCTGTGCAGTCCTTTGAGTTTGTTACCACTGGTGTGCTGATGTTATCCAAAGCACTTGAACAGTGTAGTAATACTAGTGAAATAACAGAATAAAACAACACCATAACATGAAAATAAAAACAGGATGTCTAGGAATAATCTTGGAGACAGAAATAGTTTGATAAACTAAATAAAATTAATTTTATTTCTGGATTGCTTGGCCAACTTCCAGCAGCAGTCCCTTTTGTACTTTATGAATATTGTTTAACTGTAGCTCTGCTTATAAACCTACATACAGATCCGTGAAGTTAAAAGGAGAGTATTTCAGATGAAAACAAATCACAGTTTAGAGATGTGGGTGATTGCAGGAACAACATATCAAGAAGATTGGTAGTTAACACCAAAGGATTCAAGTAAGCATTTGATCAGTTTTAATGGAGTCTGAATGGATTGGGGAAGTGTCAGGATAGCGAGCAAGATATGGGAAAGCAGTACTGACAAGAATCATAAGTAATCTCTGGAACCAAGCAGCTGTTCTATTTCCGAAGAGCCAGTGTTTTTTGTGGCTCGCTTGTGCATATATTCTAGTCATGACCAGAGTTGTCACTGTGTTTTACATTTAGGGTTTCTTCATATCAGTTCTAGAAGTATTTAGGGATACAGATTTATTTGCACATTTTGTCCTTTTGGCATATTTGCCTTGGTTTCTTTTGGGTGGTCTTACAAAATCAGACTTCAGAAAACACTCAAGTGCCTTAAAAGTGTAAGACAAATCTCTCAGATTACTGTTTGAAAATCTTGGTAAACAGCATATGTATCAAAGTGCAGAATCAGAAAAACCAAGTCTTATAATAAGTAACATGTAGCTTGAGCAAGTCTATTATATGAATAATTGTGTCTCATTTAATCGACACCTGATTTTTTGAACTCAAAACCTCCAAAACCTTGGGAGGAAGAGCAACACACTTTCGTATACAAAACACAAAAGATTTTTTTTTTTTTTTTTGAGGTGACACGGTCCCACACTCCTGATCTATATGTATACACATGTGAGGTAAAGGAAACTCTGAGAAGACGGAGAAAGTGAGGAAAATGTAACACAAAATTTCTTGCTCTTTGAGCGTAGCCACCACTATAGGATTTTGGCTGTCTTTCATATTTGAGGTTTTGAGTACTGATCAGCTATCCTGTGACAAATAGGGCTCTCATTCTAGTTAAGTGACGTCCTTCGAAGAAAAATGTACTCACACTGTGATCCGTTTTGGTGAAGTCGGAAGATCTTTTTAAAGCATCAGTAATCGTAGTGGGCAGTAAATAAGGACAGATGACATGTCTTCAGATTACTGAAAGTATAGTGAGGACAGTATACATAAAAAACATTTTGTAATGGTACTGATAACATAGCAGAGATGTTATTCTGTCAGCTTGGAGACTTTTGTGCTGTATGTTAAATTTATTAGGGCTGTGTCTTGTGTTGTTTTCTAAAGTTTGTAGCCAAGTATTTTTTGTTTTAATGTGCCAAAAAGGGGGGATAGCCCATAATCGACAACTGCAATCCTATCTCCTATCGATCTTAACTGTATAATTTTTAAAAGTTTAATGCATTGGCTTGTTCAAAACACTGTTTACAGTACTTGTTTTGCAACTGTTTGGTTTTATGAAAGGTACATTCATCACTGGCTAATTTTGTTTTTTTGAGTGGTTAGTGCTATGGATCTGATCATGGGTTATCTGTACATGCCTTATGGACAGACTTAAGAAAGGGTTTATATTGTTCATTGTGGCTTTCCCGAGAGCCTAGAAATGTATTAAGCTAACCATTTATAATGAAATGGGTAGCAAAATGGTTACAAAACAGGCTTTTCAGTTTCTTTTAGCGGTCTAACCTCGAGTTTTCAACATATCAAGGGGTGTTTTCTTGGGTCAGTTCTGGGTCCGTTATTGTAAATTAGTTATAGATGGGTGTTAAATCTGATAGTAATGTTTAGTTACCCAGATATGCAGTAGGAGCTGCTAAGGACAGATTTTCTTCATGAGTTAACTTTTAACTGATGTTTGTCTGTCTGATAAAATGTTTTGCATTATTGCCAAGTTTGTTTTGTGAACTTTAGACTTATGCATTGAACATACACATTTTGGACACTTTGTAGATTACATTACAGACTTTGGGTGCATAGCTTATTCCCATTTTAGTACTGGTAATCATGGATATTTTGCAAAGAAAAGTCATCAGTGCATTTATCAAGCAGGAATCTGGTTGTACATTACTTTAGTTAGGTCTGCTTTTGAGAACAGCAGTTTCTTCTGTACATGTATTAAAACACATTATTACACTTGAGTTCAAAACATTTTTTCTATTAGAATAGTCTCTGTAGTTTCAGTGATGAAAACATCTATATGCAGTTTCTTTAAGGCTGTTTAGAGGGAATGTGGTTTTGACTTTCAGGGCCTCTGGGAAGCAATTTTTTTACCACTTCAGGGCATTGCCCACCTGTGGCAACTATTAGAAACACGAGTCCTGTTGAGACACATTAGGAAAACAAAAGGTTTGGTATGGAAAAAAAAACTCATTTAGAGGCGAGGATACGAGAGTCAGTACTACTTTGTGATTTCAGGTTAGATTTGACTTAAGTAGTGGGATGTGCCATTGATTAGGTTCATAGGTTTATACTAGGCTATCTGCCCTAAGGCATTTATAAGCCTAGCCCAAATTTTTGTGGCTTACGCCACCTCTTATATGAAAAAATATTGTGCCCATTAGTTTGTTGTGCCTCTGTCCAGCAATGACACAGAGATGATTCCCGGGGTAAACCTACGATCTCCCATCCACAGGTCTAGATTTCTCTTGAACAGAGTCAGCGAGGTGCTCTGCCTCACATGGACCGGGATTTTATTCCACAGCATAGGGAGTCTCTGAGTGATAAATCTATCCCTCCAGCACGTCCTATTTATATCCGTGCTAAGGTTTAAGTCGCTTGCTCTAGTGGTTTTGGTGGATTTGGATTTTTTGAGGTGGAGCATGTCCATTAATTCGGGTTGGACATGGCCTTGTATGTCAGGCACATGTCACCTCTGAGCAGACGGTATGCGACTGAATAGAGCTGGAATTTCTTCAATCTGGCAGCATATGACAGATTTTGGAGTCCCTTTATCCTTTTGGTGAGGAGCTTTTGGGGTCTTTCCAATTGCTGCAGATGTCGGGTGAGATACATCCCGAATGGGGCATTGTACTCGATCATTGGTCTGATAAGTGAAGAGTACAGGGGAACAATGACCTCACTAGATCTGGATGTGAATCCCTTCATGATCAGGTGGGCAATGTAGAAGGTCTTTCTAACCACTTTAGCAATGTGAGTGTCAAAAGAAAGGCCACTGTCAACCTGGGTCCCCAGGTCCCTGATAACCTCTTCTGTGCTTAGTGGATTGCCACCTATATGGTAGCTTGGGGTTACCTTGTTTTTCCCGAAGGGTATGACTATACATTTTTGGCGTTTAACTTCAGGCCATGGCTCTGGCACCAGCTATCTGTTTCCGTGAGTCCCTTCTGAAGGATATCCATGTCCGATGCACTTTCCACTATGGCGCCCATTTTGCAGTCGTCTGCAAACTTTGTCAGCCAAAGTCCTCCCATGTTGGCCTGTACTTCTGAGAAGTAGATGCCAAACAATAGGGGGCCAAGGACCGAGCCCTGTGGGACACCACTTGTGACCGGCTTGGAGTCTGACACAGCGCCAGCAACTCTAACCCTGTGGGTTCTGTCCTTAAGCCAGTTTGCAACCCATCTTGTGACATATGGGTTTACATTTAAGCTGGTAAGTTTTCTACAATACCGAGTGGGGTATTGTGTGAAAGCCTTTGCAAGGTCAAGGTAGGCTGTATGGACTGCCTTTCCCTCATCAATGGCCTTGGTGACTGTTTGAAGGCGTTGACCAAGTTCAAAGGCATGATCTTCCCTTGACAAAGCCAAACTGGGTCGGGTCCAATGTCTGCAAGTCCCCTATATCTTTGTTTATGAGCTCCATTATGATCCTCTCCATAGCTTTGCAGACTAGACTTGTTAAGCTTATGGGGCGGTAATTACCAGGGTCCGTAGAGGCGCCTTTGTGGAGTGGGACCACAGTTACCGTCGCCACTCCTTGGGCACGTATCCTGTGGTAAGGCTGAGATTAAACAGCTGCCTTATGTGCGGGTTTAATTCCTCATTTAGCTCGTGTAGCACACAGCCGGGGACACCATCTGGTCCCATTGATGCTGTGTTTTTAGCTTTAGAGAGAGCAGCTTTCACCTGCGCATTTGAGATGTCCGGGAGGCTACACTCGGCTGGGATAGTTATCTCTCCTTTAGGGGAGAGGGGTGAAGTTTGCACTGAACCTGTCTGCCAGTATGTTGGCAATGTCTGTGGGTTCAGTGATTTTTGTATCATTTTGGACTAATTCTGAGCATATCTGGGAGTTTCCACCCAGGTTCCTAACATAGCTGAAAAAGGCCTTATGATTGTCCTTTGAATCCATGGCAATTTTTCTCTCAAAATTGGCCTTAGTTGATTTTATGAGTGCTCGTATTTTTTACTAATAATGATCAGGGGTGACTTCCCTTTTATGGATTTTGTTCTATCATGTAATAGCTTTCTCCTCTTATTGTAAAGTTTGTTAATGGCTGGGGTCCACCAGACTGGGCGTTTGCCCTTTGTGGAAAGAGTCTTGGTTTTATTTGGGATTGCCTGATCCATGCAGTCCTGGAGGTGTTCATAGAAGGCATTTGTAAGGGCTTCCGCAGCTTGGGTTGTGGTTTCCACTGGCTCAGGGGCCTTGAAGGATACCACACCAGTCTTGAGTAGTGTGAAGTTTGCTTTACGGAAGTTCTTCACTATGGTCTTTTTTGTTTTGGGGTGGGGGCGGGATGTGGATTTCCAGTGAGATTAGTTTATGATCAGATCTCACCAATGAGGGATATACTTCCGGTGTGGAGCATTTTGTCCCCATGTTTGTGACAATGAGATCTAGTATATTTTCTCCTCTCGTGGGAACAGTGACTAGCTGCTCCATGGCATTTGAATTTATGAACTCCAGGAACCGTTGGGCTAGAAAGTTAGGGCTTGAGTAATGTTCCCAGTCTATATTCGGGTAGTTGAAGTCACCCAATATGATGGTGTTTCCCTAGGGTATAATCCACTCACTGGGGACTGGTAGTAGAGATTTATCAGCGTCTGTGGGAGAGATAATACATGGTGGTAGTTTTAGGTGCTTTTCAGTAAGCAGAGTGCTATACTTACTTGATATGATGCAAATTATAGAGATAATCTCCCTTGGGTCTCTCAGACATACTGGTTTACCCATCATGGTAAAGTGCAAGTGGGTAAATCAGCATGATCTCCAGGCCTTGCAGTGATTATCACTGTTGCAGAAAGATTTTAAGTTTTTTTTAATTAGCTATTTGTATAGTAGCACTTAGTTTTGTACTCATCATCTTGAGTTGAAAGAAATCAGCAGCATAGGTTTCTTGCCCTCATGTAGGTCTTTACATATCTACAGTCCATTGGAACTTTGCACCAGGCATGTACTAGTGTGACATTCATTTGGGTTTTATGGCAGAACTAAACAGATTTTGTTAAATGTCACCACTGCTAAAGTTATTGCATTTTGACAGTCAAATTATAATGCACTTTTAGAGGTGGTGTATAATTTATCCATATGTCTTTGGTCTGCTCTTTTTCTTGTTTAACACATTCAGAGTGAATAAAATTAACTACAAAACTCTCAGTAATGTACTAAACCTTTTTTTCCAGATTACATAGGTCTGTACAGTACAGGTAGAACAACAATGGAATATGGTAGAGGAGGAATAGGTAATGAGCTAAAAACGTGATGTGTATGCCATATGTTAAGTTACACTTGTGCTGTTATTCTTTTTTGTAGAACTGAAGAACTCTGTGACTATTGTCTCTGCTTATCAAACTTCATACAAATATGGGACTAGTGTAAGGCATTATAGTGTGCTGCTTTTGCACCATTACCATGTATGATGGAGTCATATGGCCCAGATCAAGAAAGTAAAGAAACAGAGCCTCCCTCTGGAAGTCCAGAATGCAGAGAACAAGATGGAGATGCGTCCGCAATGATTTGGACTTTAGAAGAAGCTGCTGAAAAGCAGACTCAGCAAATTGGAGTATCTGCATGCGGTGCAACTGCAGTGATCAATGTGCTACAAGCACTTGGCCTTGATGTCATGCCAGACATTGTAGAAAGATGCGTCCGTACCAAATCCCGTCAAAATGATGCTCCACTTCCTCAATATCTTATGTCACGCAGTGTTGCAGGTATATATTTTTTTCCTGGCACATTCTTTTACTTTGTACAGAATTTTTATGTGAAATACATTTGGTAGTGTTTGTCTTGCACGTCAAGACTAGATTAATCTGATACAGGAAATCTCTTCAGCTCTTCATTTTCAAATTTATAAATGGATTCTCTAACCCTTCATCCAGTGATGGCAAAAAAATTAAAATAGTCTCAACAAAATGCAGGTAAACAGAATGGCAAGAGGTTCCAAACATAATTCAGGAAACCCCAAAACCAAGGACAGTCCAACAAGTCAGAATGACTATTCAAGTGATGTTGTCTCCCCCTTCCTACCCTGGCAGCCCTCTTTCCCATCCAGAAAGTCTAAACCTTCACTTTTCTCTTTGACAGCAGATAATTTCAGGCAAATGGGTTCTGAAGGTCATTCATCAAGGTTACAGGTTGCAATGGTAAGAAATCCATCCTTTCCAGGGGGTAATTCCTCATCCATCAGTCCAGACTCTATTTCCACCTATTCTTCGTCACATGGTGCCCCAGGGAGTGATAGAACTAGTTCCTCCTTCCCAGGTGGGGAAAGGGTTTTTATTCAAGGATGTTTTAGTGAAAAAGAAAGTGCTTGGAGACCAGTTATGGATCAATCATTCTTTCCCTAAACCTGTTTGTGGTAGTTTCTTGATAACACTAGATTTAAAAGATGATTATTAGCACATGCCTTTTCATCCGGACTTCAGGTGTTTCTTAAGGTTTTGTGTGTCTGGATCATGTAATCAGTTGTCTGCTTTACCATTTGGGCTATCCACTGCAGCAAGAGTGTTCACAAAGTGTCTAGCTCCATTTACAGCTCATTGCAGTCTACAGGGTATCCACATTTTTCCAACTACTTACTTATCTTTGCTGAGTTTTTTCAAAGTGTTGGGAATCTATCTTTTACTTGAGAGAGGGATTGCTTACACTAGCTGGGGTTGCAAAAGACCATGTTGACTCCTTCACACAGGCTTGTGTTCCTGGGATGTCAGCTAGAGACCTCAGCTCAAAGAGCTGTTCTTCCACAGGAAAAAATAGATCTATATGTAGTTCTGTTTCTGTGGATGTCCTTCAAGGATGCATCTGCAGTCATAACATATGGGTTGTCCTGCCTCAGGCAGCCCTTCGGTTGGCCGGATTCCAAAGTCTGGGTCTGGCCTCGGCTGATGTCGCACTTCACCCAACGTCATAGCTCCTGGGGTATAAAGGCATCAGCCGACGCCATTTTCCTCAGTCTTTCTTGCCGCGCGGTGTCCGAAGCAGAAGCTGTCGCAAGTGCCAGTCGGTCAGATCCAGAGATTTCAGCTACCGAAGACTTCTAAAAAAGCTAAGTACCCTGTTGGGGACTCTTTCTTGCCTCAGCCGATGTCAGACAAAGTAAATAATTGTTTAACTTGTGGGAAACAAATACCTCATAAGGATTTCCACTCTTACTGCCTTCCTTGCTTAGGCCCAGACCACGACGTATCAGCTTGTTTAGCCTGTGCTTCCTTCAACCGACGGACACTTAGACGTCGGTCGGAGTTTGCTGAAGAGTTTTTTGGCTCCGCTTTTGCATATAAAATGCCGTCGGAGACTCCGACTACACATTTAGCTAAAAAACGCAAGGAAGAGGACCGACACTCGCGGCCCGTGGTTTCGGCTGAAACCACGGTTAGGCCTACCGCGAGTGTCTCGGTTTCGGCTGAAACCGAGACCTCGGTTCTCCCTTCGGCCGAAAGCATGCCTCCCACTACCGAGGCCACACAGGCCCCGGCTGAGTCGGCTACAGAAATTCCTACTGAAAAAGCAGGCACACAAGATTTGTCCGACACCATTCCGTTGGACATCTCTACTCCTGCACGTGGGGCAGCTAGAGACCCCCTGCTTCTATGTCTATCAAGGCCTTTTCCAGGGCTAAAGCAGCTAAACTTTCCAAGGCCTTACCTACAAAAGCTCCCTCTCACAGACCTACCTCAAGTTCTCAGATTCTCAGCCTTGCTGAGGACCTTATTTCTCTGATCTGGGGATCCCAACCTCACACAATCAGGTCCCCACAACCCCCTCCTGAAAAGAGGCCTAGGACTGAACCCCCTGAACCTCTCTCCTCTGACTATTCCTCGGATGGTCCGGATTTATCTGACCATCAGGAAGGACCATACTCACCTTATGAGGATTCTGATGCAGAAGACTCCATTCCTTCTGCCTCCCCTCCAGAAGAATTTTCATTTGGGGAAACTCTACACTCAATGAGGGAACACTTCCAATGGCAGGGTCAGGATTTTTCTGATTCTAGGAAAAGGCTAAGGACTTTTTTACACTTACCACAGCATAGGCCTTTAGCCATACCACCTGTACTATCAGTTGTTGATGATGCATACAATGATGCCAGTACTGCCCCTGATTCTCTTCCCCCGGCCCCTGCCAAACCTGACAGATACTACAGGGTTCCGGATTCTCACTTCCACTTGTATAAGGCCCATGCTGCAGACCCAGAAACCATTTCTCAGGGCCCTAAAGGTGTTGCAGCTGCCTCTGCCAAAAACCCTCTTCCCTCTGAAAGAGAAATCAAGAGCATTAGAGAGATGGGGTAAAAAGGTTTATACATCTGCTACTCTTTCTGCCAGGGCTTTAAACTGTCAATTTCACATGATACAGTACCAGGAATTTTTGTTAGATCAGCTGAATAAAAAGCTGTCCTCTCCTGAACCTTTAGATCGTAAGTCCCTTCAGGATTTGGTACACAACTCTCAGCAGGTCAGTAATCATTTCTTAAAATGTGGCTATGATGCACTGGAGGCTTAATTTAGATCAGCTATGACTGGAGCAGTGATTCGAAGGCATGCCTGGCTAAAAGAACAATCCTTGCCAGACCATGTTAAGTCTAAACTCCTAGATGGCCCTATGGAGAAACAAAGTTTATTTGGCTCCCCTGCACAGGAGGTTCTAAAGAAAGTGGAAGAAAAAGCAAAATCTGTCCAAACAGTCAAGGATTTTCTGCAGGTCCAACATCCGAGGTTCAGCAGAAATTGGTCTTCAAAGAATTGGTCCTTTCCAGACACCTCCAGAGCACAGAGAGGCAGAAATAGACGCCCAAGAGGCAGAGGTCAATCAAGGGGTGCCTACAGGGGTCGTCAGTGGCAACCTGCCAACCAGAGAAGTGCCGCCACAGCTGCGACTGCAACCACTTCCACAGGACAGACACAATGACTTGGCTCTGATTCCGCCTACCAGGGAACAACTGGAAGCACCCTTGGGCGGAAAGCTAGCTTTATTTTCAAAAAACTGGCATTGCATTACAGGAGACAAATGGACTTTGCAAACAATAGACAAAGGCTACAGGTTTCACTTCCACACTCTACCAAAAATGAGAGGAATGCCAAACCTTCCACCAAGCCAGAAATCAGAGGCTCTAAAACAAATCATCAGCTTACTAAGGATGAGAGCAATAGAAAAGGTACCATCTATGGAACAAGGCCAAGGATTTTACTCCAGACTATTCCTTGTACCAAGAAAAGAAAATAAATGGAGGCCTATTCTCGACTTGTCCGCACTGAACACATATCTCATTGTTCCAAAATTCAAGATGCTGACCCTACAGCAACTTCTTTCCATGTTGGGCAAGGAGTCTTGGCTGGTGACTCTAGATCTCAAGGAGGCATGCCTGCATGTCCCTATACGACCAGATTGCAGAAGACACCTCAGATTTCTTGCAGGATCAGAGCATTATCAATTCTCAGCATTGCCCTTTGGCTTATCTACTGCTCCCAGAGTATTCACGAAATGCCTGGCATCAGTAATTGCACATTGCAGGCTTCAGGGAATTCAAATCTACCCATACCTGGACGACTGCCTAATACAAGCGGACAACAAGACAAAAATAATAAAGGATTTGGCCTATGTCATACAACTGCTGCAAGCCTTGGGATACACAGTCAACATACAAAAGTCAAGACTAGTGCCATCCCAAAGGATAACATTTTGGGTGCAGAACTGGACACAATAACTCAGATGGCTTTTCTCACAGAAGAAAAACAAAAGCAACTACCAGTCTACTTCATGGCATTAACAAGACAAACTCAGCTTACTGCAAGGAAAGTCCTGCAGGCCCTGGGTTACATGGCATCCTGCATAATCTTGATCCCACATGCCAGGCTGAATATGAGAAAATTACAATGGTACCTAAGGAATGTATGGTCTCAACACAGACACAGTCTAGAAACCCTGATACCAATCATTCCATGCCTGAAAAAAGAATTCCTGTGGTGGGCTCAGGCCTGCCAGATCAACAGAGGATTACCTTTCCACAAACCACATCCAGGGCAGACCATCACCACGGACGCCTCAGACCTAGGCTGGGGGTCACACATGGAAGACAAGTGTATCCAAGGTCTATGGTCCCAAGACCAGCTGAATCTACACATAAATCTAAAGGAGATGCTGGCAGTGAAGCATGCAATCGAGGCATTCAAATCATTCCTCCAGCAAGGACACCTGCTGATAAGGACGGACAATACCACAGTCATGTGGTACATCAACAAACAGGGAGGCACACATTCATACCCTCTATGCCGGATGGCAATGGACCTGTGGAACTTAGGCCTGGCACACATTCATACCCTCTATGCCGGATGGCAATGGACCTGTGGAACTTAGGCCTGAATCTCAACATCCAACTGCAGGCCAGATTCGTACCAGGAAAAGAGAATTCACTAGCAGACAGCTTAAGCAGAACTACCACGGATGCTCACGAATGGATGCTGCATCCAGACATCTTCAAAACCATAACAAAGAAATGGGGAATGCCAGAGATAGACCTGTTCGCCTCCCCACTCAACCACCAACTGAAGAAATTCTGCTCAAGAGTATACCACCCACAAGCCTGGAGGGTGGACTCCCTTTCTTTCAGCTGGAAGGCCCTGACAGTATATGCCTTTCCACCTCTACCATTGATGTACAAAGTTCTACTGAAGATCAGAGAGGAACAGCCAAAGGTAATTCTGATAGCTCCAGACTGGCCAAGGCAGCATTGGTACCGCTACTGAGAAGCATGTCTCGGACGAACTCATGGCCTCTACCTCTATGTCGTTTACTTCTAACGCAGAACAACTACAAGACCCTGCATCCAAACTTAAAAACGCTGCAGCTAACTGCTTGGAAAATTGCATAAAACAAAACCAACCTGTTTTATCTCAGAGGGTTAAGGACATTATCCTGGAGGCTTGCAGACCCTCCACAAGGAAAACATATTCAGCCAAATGGAAGAGATTCCTCATTTGGAGTGCAGCAAAAGGAACAAATGTCACACTGGCAAACCTAGCACACATCCTAGAATACTTAGCAGAACTGTTCCACAATGGCCTGTCCTATTCTTCCATTAAGATTCATGCATCAGCAATTTCAGCAGAGTACAACATGGATCCTCCTGTCTTCTCTCATCCTCTCCTCAGACAATTTTTGAGAGGGATCAAAAATGTAAAACCTCCAAGGAAACCACCTCTGCCTGCATGGGATCTTAATTTTGTGCTAGAAAAATTAACACTTCCCCCTTTTGAACCAGCAGCAACAGCAGACTTACAGTTCTTATCTTGGAAACTGCCTTCCTGCTAACAATCACTTCAGCAAGAAGGGTATCCGAGTTACAAGCATTAATGGCAGTGCAGCCTTTCCTTATCTTTCACCAGGATAGAGTGTCTCTGAGAACCAATCCTACTTTTATGCCAAAGGTGGTATCCAGGGTATCCTTGAACCAAGCTATTCATTTACCTACATTCTTCCCTAACCCACAGAACAGGGGGGAAAAACTACTACACACCTTGGATGTACACAGACAACTGTGCTACTATCTGGACAGAACTAAGGCCAGCAGAAAAACTGACCAGCTCCTGGTAGCATATGCAACAGGAGTGCAAGGAAAAGCAATTTCAAAACAGACAATCTCAAAATGGATAGGAAATTGCATTCGATTCTGCTACTCATTTCATGGAAAGACGACAACTGAAAATATCAGGCCTCACTCCACAAGAGCTACAGCCACCACTACAGCTTTCCTACGAGGAGTGGCTACCAAAGACATTTTAGAAGCTGCTACTTGGAGCTCCGTGCATACATTTGCCAAGCATTACAATCTTCCTTTATACTCCAGATCCCGAGCAGGTTTTGCAACTGCAGTTTTACAAGGGATCTTAACTACACCATCATTATCTTAGTGCCTCCTCCCCCAGTTCGGCTATGGTATTCTACCCATATGTTATGACTGCAGATGCATCCTTGAAGGACATAGTACAGTTTTGTACCTACCATAAATGTAGATGTCCGATAGGTATGCATCTGCAGTCAGGATTACCCACCCTCCTTCCCCTCTGTGGTATTCCTAGGGTACTTACCCCTCTCTTAGCTAGCTGGGGGAATCTATTATGGTGTATTTGTTTGTATGTATATATGTATATATACTTTTTGATTTCTACTGTTTGGCATTTTCTACTTTATACAAATTTAGCCTTCCTAGAGGGCACCTGGCATTTGGGGCAAGAAACACTGAGGAAAATGGCGTCGGCTGATGCCTTTATACCCCAGGAGCTATGACGTCGGGTGAACTGCGACATCAGCCGAGGCCAGACCCAGACTTTGGAATCCGGCCGACCGAAGGGCTGCCTGAGGCAGGACAACCCATATGTTATGACTGCAGATCCATACCTATCGGACATCTACATTTATGGTAGGTACAAAACTGTACTTTTTCCACTCAGACTTTGGATACTACAAGGGAATACATCAGGAATTTGGGTCTTATGACATATTTGATTCTCATAATACCCCTGGCAAAGCTACACATGAGAAAGATACAGTGGAATCTGTAGTATCTTTGGTCACAGCTTCAGCATCTTTTCAAGTCCCTGTACTGCTGTTTGTCAGAAGGTAAGTCAGTTGGTGGAAATAGCAGATATCCATAAATCCAGGTGTCTCCTCCCTCCCTGTTCCAAAGCAGTCAGTCACTATAGACGCCTTGGACTTTGACTTGGGGAGAAGTTTCAGGAGGGATAAAAGTGCAAGGTGTGTGGGACACCAAGGACAGTTGCAAGCACATAAATGTGAAAGAGGTGCTTGCCTTGATCAAGGCACTCCACTGTCTGAATCTTCTTTGGTCCTTGGGACCTTTTCAAGTTGTTACAGACAGTACCACAGTCATGTGGTACATCAACAAGGAGGGGGGAGCCAGGTTGTACCCCTTTTGCAGAATAGCTGTGTAAGGTTGGGGTATGACTTCACAGCACAGTCTCACTCTACAGGCATCCTACATTCTGTTAGAGCAAATGAATGGAAACTAGACTGGGGGTCTTCCATGATTTGATCCATCTGTGGGGAGTTCTTTGAATAGACATATTTGCCTCCTCTCTGAACAATCAGCTGGCAAGATTCTGCACTAGAACTCCATGTGAGAAGACCTGGAAGACAAATGCCTTTTGTTTTTGATGGACAGGAGTTTTCCTGTAAGATCTTCATTGATATTTAGGGTGCTTTTGAAGATTCAGGACTCCTTCATTGTGGAGACTCCAATCTAGCTCAGACAACAGTTGATGTCCTTCCTTGTCACTGTTGCAGTATTCTTTACTGTTGGCCTAACGTCCAGCCAGTGGACCAAAACCTTTACACCTTCCAGGTGTCATACATCAGATGTATGTCCTACTTACAAGGTGTAAGGAACGTATGTGATCTACTGAAGCCTAATCCCCAAAACTTTCTTTGCCACCAGTCTGAACGCTACCTCTGAATTTGGTTTGTAGGCCATTTAACAAGCTGGCTCATCTACTGAGCCTTCTAACGGTAAGTGACCCATTGGGGTTTCTTCCTTCCTTTTTGCCTCCTTGTAGCTTTTCATGCCATCCAGGAAGGGAAAATGTGAGTGTGGGAGGCAGATTCCTCATAAAGATAGAGATGTAAAGTGCTTTATTTGTTTGGGTGATACACACAAGCATATGCAGTGTGAGATATGTCAGGCCTTTGTCCCCAAGACACTCCACAGTTGTCTGTTGTCCCTGTCTGTTTATTTGGAAAACCAGCCTCTGAAGTTTTTGCCTTAGGATACCTTGGCCAAATCTGCCCACCCCAAAGTTCACCCGCCACTTAAGAAAAAAACTAAAAAGGCACATATTATTCTTGCTGCTGTCCAGCCTCCAATATACATCTACCTCGGGTTGGATGAATAAATCGAGAACAATCCAGTGCTAACTGCATTTTCCTCTGCCGTGATCCAGTAGGAGGCTGATATGGACTTGTCTACCTGCATATCCACCTAGCCTGTTCATATCCCTGGTACAGATGTAGAGGGGGAACCATGGCTGATAATATCTGTGGGGCCTAGAAGGATTAGCTGGGGAAGAGGTGCCTGGTATCCTCATCAAATCTAGGTGGAGGGGAGGTCTGAACCTCTTGGATTTGTCAAAGCAGGTGTTCCTTTAAAAAAGTAACAGAAAACCAAACTTGGCTTCTGTGGTTTAGGATTCTGACAAAATGTAGCATGACTTTACTCAGGGGCTGTTTAATGCCCTTATAGACATGAAAACCCCAGAAGGGTTGTCTGTCCTTACTTCTGCTCCCTGGTCGTCTCAAGAGGCCTAGGGATTCTGATTTTTCTGATGCAGAGTTGGATTCTGGTAAAGAATCCTTGGAATATTCCTCCCACATCCAGTCTCATCTTGCTCTTTGGTTTGATGAGGAAGATTTGCTGTCTCCTGATTCTCCTTTTGAAGAATTATCTTTTGAGTTACAGTGGTCTGTATGATGGAACACCTTAAGTGGGACTGTTCCCATGTTTCTAATGTTCAAAAGAGTTGTTATGAACTCTTGCAAATGGTCTTGCTCAGGCCTTCTGCAGTTCTACCTGTTTTAGCTGCCCTTTTGGATACATATGCAGCAGCTTCTCAATCTTTGGCTCCTAAGAGGCCAGATAGATTTTATGTAGTCCCTGAGGATCATAAGTATTTGTATAAAAGTCCTTCATCTGATCCTGTTGTTGTTTCCATGTCCACAGATGAGCCATCTAAACTTCTATCCTCTTCCAAGCTTTTACCTTCTGACAAGGACAGCCATACTAGGGAGAGGTATGGGAACAAAGTGCATACTTCTGCCACTTTGGCCTTTAGGGCAATTAGTTATCAGAGCTATATGACTAGATATGCCCTGGCTGTTTTCTCCCAGGTTGGGGGGAGGGTTGTCTGATATGCCTGAATCGGACAGTAAGACTTCTGACCTTTCTTTTCCAGTTTCTGCTTCTCAAGTGGCTTCCCATTCCAAATTCAGCTATGATGCTGCTGTTGCCACTTCTAGGGCAGCTGCATCTGATTCTGTCATGAGGTGACCCATTGCACCTTTAAGCCTTACCTGTGGACATTAGTACCAAACATTTAGATTCCCCATTAGACAACCAACATATCTTCAGCATTGCTGTAGCAGAATTGTTTAAAACTTTTCAGGGTAAGAATAAGGTTATGCAAGACCTGAAACAAATATTTCTTTCCCTGTACCTAAGTTTCAGAGGAGCTATCCATCTAAATATTTTCTCCATAGGCAGCCTGTTAGGAGCAAGAGGGGTTCGTAAGTGGATTTTCCAAGACATACTCACTCAAGAGTTCTAGAGGCCAAAAACATTGTTTGCCTGACAAATCTGCCTCTGTGTAACATCCAGCCTCCCCTTCCCCCTCTGGCCCCTCAGGTTAACCCTTTCCTTTCCTATTTGAAAGCAGATAACCACAGATGCCTGGGTTTTCTCCATCATCCAAAACCTTCCTTAACCTTCTTGTTGCCAGCTTCCTCATTTTCTTTTGGTTCTACAGGATCTGGTTTATCAGGCAACCATCCAACCTGTTCCTTTGTCTTAGCAGGGAACAGATTTTTATTCCAGAATGTTTCTGAATCCCAGGAAGGAGGAGTTGTGGATTCCCGTCCTAGGCCTGCCATTTCTCAACACTTTTCTCAAGGTCCCTTTCTTCAGGATGTTGTCTCTTCAGGCACTTTTCCCACTGCTGCTTCCTCAAGCTTTTTTGGTATCTCTGGATTTGAAGGATGCTTACTTTCATATTCCTATCCACCCTGTCTTCATAAAGTTTTTAAATTTTCCTGTTTCTTCCTCTCATTATCAGCCTTTTAGTCTTTCTCAACTCCAGGGGTCTTTACCAAATGTCTGGATCTCTGGCCGCTTTGGTAGCCTTCTGCAGACTTCAGAGAATTCTGATATTCTCTTGTTTGGATGACCTGCTAATTCAAGCCCCCCTCTCAGCAGCTCATGCTTCAAAATCTACATTTCACTATGTTTCTTCTGCACAGTGTGGGGTTCATCCCCAGTCTCAAAAAGTCTGTGTTGACTTCCTCTTCAGACCAGGTGTTTTGGGGTTGCAGGATTTAGACAATTCCATTTTTTGGCTTGTATCCCACCTCCCAAGTTCTTCTCTTTGCTTATTTCCAGTCTGTTCTTCCTCTTCCAGTCCTTCCTACAAGGGAATTTCAACAAGTCCTGGGTTACATGACATCCACTATTCCTATGGTTTCTTTTGCCAGACTTCACATGAGGGAATGTCAGTGGTATCTCAAGAATGTTTGGCTCCAGCACTGCTACCTTCTGGAATATCTGGTCCCCTTACCTTTTCTGAAGTTGAATCCCTGCTGGTGGATTCATCAGATTTCCATGAATCCAGGTCTGCTTTTTCAGGTTCCTCTCCCTACTAAGGAGCTGTACATGGATACTTCTGATCATGGTTGGGGAGCATCCTACAATAGTCTTAAATTACAGGGTCTTTGGTCCCATCGACAACTGAAAGACTATAACAGCATCAAGGAAATGAAGGCTGTACTTGTAGTTTTCCAAGCTTTTCACTCATTTTGGGTTTCAGGTCCTGTAAAGGTTTCTACAGACATTACAGCAGTTATATGGTACATCAGCATTCAAAGAGACTTAAAATATTACCTACTTTGCAGGCTGGTTCTCAGGCTTGGGATTTTGCAGTGCACCATCACTTGGATCTTCAGGCAGTTTACATCCCTTCAGAGCACATCTGTGGCAGACTCTTCGAGTGGGTCCAGGACAAATCCTTTCAAATGGATGCTTCACAGAGAGGAATTTCTGCACTTTGTACATTGGTGGGACACTCCTCCGGTAGATCATTCTGCCTACCGTTTGAACAGACAACTTCCCCAGTTCTGTTCCAGAGTGCTAAGTCCTCTGGTTTGAAAAGTGGATTCCATGTTTTTTTCTTGGAAGGGGATGTTTCTGTATGCCTATGCCCCTCTTCCTTTACTACCATAGGTACTGCACAAGATCATGTGGGACACCACCAAAATCTTTTTGGTGATTTCCTTTTGGTTTGGTCCAGACAGCACAGATTCCCTCTTCTATTTCACTTGGTCAGGGACAATCATCACAAGTTACCTCACAGGATGGATCTTTTCACATAGGTCAAGGGATATCTCATTCACTCTTACTTGTTCACTGTTTAACTGACACTTCAGGTGAAAAGGGTTTTGATTCCTTTCAGGCACCAGTTTTCTGAGAATGCTTCATGTGTTGCAGGAGCCCAGAAAACCCACTACTAGAAATTCCCATGTCAATAATTCAAGCATGACCTGGACCCTTTTTCTGTGGGGGGGGTCCCTATGGTCATTTTTGTGTTGCTCAATTCTGGGGGGGGTCCCTATGGTCATTTTTGTGTTGCTCAATTCTGGGTTGGCAAATTCATCTGTTCATTTGTCAGCCATTTCCATGTCTGCCTCTGAATCCACCTTTGGTTTCTAGTTTTGAAGTCAATTTTTAAAAGGCGTCTGTCATATCAATCCTCTAAGAACGCCTGTACCTCCTTCTTTGGACTATAATTTTGTTTTTGTAAAATTGACCCAGTCCCCATTTGATTCTGCGTTTTCTTTTTCCCTACAACATTGTACTTGTCAGACTGTATTGTTTGTGGCTCTTAGTTCTGCCAAGAAGGTCTGTGAACTTCAGGCACTCGTGATTGTTCCTCCTTTTTGTTTTTTTTTATAAGAGCAGGGTGTTTATTTGTACCAGTCCTCTTTTATGCCCACAGTGTTTAACGATTTGTCCTTGAATCAGTCCATTCATCTTCCTTCTTTTTTCCTTTCTCCACAGACTACTAGTGAGAGAGTTCTTGACACCCTGGATTTACATAGACAGCTCAGAAATTGCTTGGACAAGACAAAATGTATCAGGAAATCTGAGCAACTTTTTATTTCCTGTCAGGTCAGTAAATTGGGTTTGGCAGTGTCTTAGCAAACCATCTCCTGAATTTCTGAGGCCATTTATTTTTGTTATTCGTTTTATGGCAAGCAGCTTTCCTGTTATGTTCATGCTCATTCTACCAGGGAAGTGGCCTCTTCTGGTGCTTTTTTTTCAAGGGCATGGATACTAGGTCCATCTTGAAAGCTACTACTTGGTCTTCAGTTCACACTTTTACCAGACATTATAAGTTTGATGTCCTTTCCAGAGGCAGGGCAGATTTTGCAAGGGTCATTCTTCATGGGTTTGTGGAGGGCTCTTCTCTTTCTTCATCCTCCCATACTTTCCAGTAGCGTTTGTACTCTATGAACAACAGTGATAAGGAAAGACGTAGTACAGTTGTGCAAGATCTTACCATAACAGTAAATATCCAACTTCTTACTGTTGCAGCATTCTTTCCTTCCCTTCTGCCCCCCCCATTACTTCCTGTTGCCCTCCTTCTGTAGAGGGGACTTTCTTCCATGATTTTTTCCTTCTTCGATGTACGTGCTATTGCCTTGTCTGGAGTTACTCTGGTTCTACTGGGCTTCTTCAGTTCTGAGGATTAGGCATCCATACATCACATACGTATCTTACCCCTTGTTTGTAGGACATATTTTTGATGAATGATGTATGATGCTTGGAAGGTGTAAAAGCTTAGGTGTGCTGGCTGGACATTAGGCTATCCTCAGCAGGATATCCCAAGAATAAAACATACTGCAACAGTGAAAAGTAGGACATCAGTTGTTATGGTAAGATCTTAGCCAACTGTACTTTCTCCCTTCTTTTGGAAATGGCCAGGGGCAATTACCACAAGCTTCTCTCAGAATAGATCAGAGGTGTTTGATACAGTCTGACCCCAATCAACTTTGGTTGACTGCTTGGATGGTAGAGTCTTCATTCACCAGGTACCCGTTTACTGAGGATTTTCAGCAGGTGCTATTGGAGGTATAAAGGCCATCTACTATAAAATCTTCTATTAGCAGATGGAAAATACATAACTAGCACCCGCTCAGAGCTAGTTGTTCTCTGATTTTACAATATTTGTGAGTTACTATTGTATGGCCTTTCTTACTCCTGTATCACAGTTCATCAACATAACTAGCACCCAGTCAGAGCTGGCTGTTCTATGGTTTTACAGTATTTGTGAGTTACTATCCTATGGCCTTTCTTACTGCTGTATCAGGGTTAATTTATCAGCCGCTTTAATATGTCTGCTCTTGGATCCTTCTCTTTCAATGCATTCTCGTGTCAAAATGCTTTTAAAATGGGCTTTACATAAGAGGTTTCCACGAAAACAGTGACCCATTTATGTGATATTAATTTTGTGTTAAAGAACTAACTTACTCGATTTGAACCAGCTAATCTTTCTGACTTTAGGTTTTTAAGACAGAAAACAAGTTTTACTGATTGCTCTGACCTTTGCAAGAAGGGTGTATAAGTCGCAGGCTCTTACGGTGTGTCAACTCTAACTTATTTTCCTCAGAGATAAGGTTTCTTTGAGAACTAATCCTTTTTCATGCTTAAAAGTTTTATTCGAGTTTACATTAAGCCAAACTATCCATCGTCCCATTTTCTTTCCTGAACCTAAAACTGAGGGGAAAAGGATACTTTGTACCTTGGATGTCCACAGACAACTCGAGTACTTTCCTGAAAGAACTAAATCAGCTGTTTGGATTAGTTGTTCGTTTCCTGTGAAGGTAACAGGAAGGGCCAACCTGTGTCAAAGGGACTATTTCCAAATGGTTGTCTCAGACTATACCTTTTGTTATACTCACCACAACAAAACTGTTCCAGGCAGGGTCAAGGCCAACTCTACCAGCGTCTTGGCTTCATCTGTGGCTTTTTGGAAAGAGTTGGATTCTAGAAGTATTCTAGAAGCAGCAGATTCCTCTGTATATACTTTTACAAAGGATTAGAAACGTGATTCTTTCTGTAGGTTTAGATCATGCTTTGCTAGGACCATTCTTCGGGGGCTCCTGGACCCTTCACTTTCTTTCTCCCAAATGTAATAAGCTAGGGTAATTTACCCATATAGCTAATGCTGCTGCATAGTACAGTTTTGTAAATAAATTTACCATAACAGTAAATACTCGAGTGATCACTGCTGCAGTGGCTGGGCCCTCCCTCCATTTTCATTGATTTCTACTGTGTTGTTTATGCCAGGGTGTGAACATTTATTTTTTGTTGTTTCTAGCACTGTCCTTTCAGGGCTCAGCCTCCCTCTCTCTGTTGGCATTAAAGTTCTGAAGGGCTTGGCACACAAACCTGTCTTTTTAGTCAGCTTAGCTTGAGCTGACTGTGTTTTGGATGCATGGAAGGTGCGCTGAATCTTTAGAAGCTAGCCAGCTGTTGTATCCTATACAGGATATAACCCATATTGCTAAGGCTGCTCCATCACTGATCATTTGAGCATCTATTGTTATGGTAAGTTTACTTACACAGCTGTACTTTCATCTTTGTCAAGTTATATGTTAATGTGCCAGTTGAATGTGTGCAGGGTTGTAAGGTGTAAATACTGTTTGTGAATATAATTTATTTCCTTGGTTTTGTTCTGTGCCAATTTGTGTTTAGTTTTTTAATATTGAGAAACAAGTAATAGTTCTTAAGAGCAGATGTTAAGCATAGTTACTTTTCTTTCTAAAAAAATGTATTTTGGTTACTTCATATTCCATCAGACATGTGGCATTCATATTTCTGAGAATGCAGACTAGCAGATCTTGTAGCTTTTTTCATATTTTTGCTGCCCTGTACTAAATACTGCTGTCTTTATTCAGTCCTAAATGTAGCACTCCTTAGCTCACGTATAGCTAGAGCATGCATAATAACCTTCATTCTGCACACTAATATGGTAGTTGAAGAATCATAAATAAATGCCAGATTAGGGACAGTATGGAGCTGCTTTCTTTATGAGATGTTGCAAATAATCCTGGATATCTTTTATGCTTGCCCCTCCAATCTCAAAAGCTGACCTTTACATACAAGATAATAGGGCAGCTTAAAACTAGTGATCTGATGTCCATTTTCATCTGATTTAAGTATTGGGACTCTGATCTAGTCTGTGCACCTTTATGCCTTTGGATCCTAGGCTCTGACTTCTCCCCTACCCATAATTCCCCTTCCTTCTTCAAATTACACCAGTTCTTGTTTGAAAATTGAACCAAACGGTTAGTCTCCTTTTTAGGATAAGTCTTTTTCAAAAATTGTCCGTCTTAATTTCTTATAGTTTTTAGCTGGTGGTTTGCACCTTTGCTTCCCTACCTGTTGTCCTTTTGACAACTTTAGGTAGTATTCACATTATATTTAAATAACATTTAGATCATTGTTAAATATTTAGATTACATATTTTCATATTTTCATAGTTAGTTAGTTTTTAAGTTTACTATTACAGTTGATGAATTTTTTTCTCCTTTTTCTAAAATTAGGCATTAGAGTTTTATGTATGTGTGTTTAACAATGCTTTTTTCCTACAAGCATGGCTGATAAAAGTTTAAAAAAATTCATTTTTTTCTACAAGATCCCACCTCCCTTTGTTACTACTGCTTGGGAGCAGCACATTTAGACACAGACTGTGAAACTTGTACTTTCTTAAGCCACAAAGCCCTTCAAAGTAGAGGGGACAAGTTAATTTTAAAGGGTCTTCTTTCTTATCCCTCTCCATCTACATCCAAAGAGAAGGAAGAAGAACTCCAAACTGCAAGAGCCGATTTTAGAGAGCAAGACTCCAGAGAAAGGGCTTGAAAAAGCCTGAAAACAGTCCTCGATCCAGCAATTTCCATGGCTCTGGCTTTGAAAGTACCAAAATCTTTGATCCAAACCCTACACAAATCTGTTCTCTTTCTTCTCTGCTATCTTTTTACCCAGAGCTGGTGAGTTCACTGATACTCCAGCATCAGTCCATTGCTTCCTCAATCACCTGTTCTTCAAGGTCTGCCCATTCTTCGAGAAATCTTACCAAAGCTGATGTCGACAGAATGATGCTGAGGTTCCTATGAACACAGACACTGTTGGGGGTCCTCTCGGCTCTGTCCCCACATGTCAAGTCAAGAACAGTGCTTATTACCCTCCACCAATGACTCTATTGCAGGTTCGAACTTGGGAACCGAAGCCCTCAGATCTGAACATTCCTGGAACACCTGCGTCGACACCAGTAGTACCTTCCATTTTGGCCCCGACTATTCCCCAGTCTGTCCCAACTCTGACATTGTTATTTTGGGATGAGAGTTGGAGCCAAAGCATTGGAGCCAGTGCCTAAGGAGGACATGTCAACTCAGAGACATTCAGATCTTTCCCTCCCTCTCAGAGCATCGTCTCTCATCAGCTTGGCTCCAATGTTGGCATGGGAGTCAGGGTGGGTTGGAGCTTCTGGAGCTTTCTGTGTTCCCCCATTAGAGGGACTTCCTTGACTCCGACTTCTGGATCATAGGAGGTTACTAGGCTGTCGACCAAGAGGCCATTTGAAGCTTAGCTGTTTGTTACCAATTTAATACCATAGATAATCTAGTTAATACCCAGGATTGTGTTTAGTAATGACTGCCCATGTCCAGGAGGGTTGTGGGTGCTATCCCTTGTAAGAATTTATGGTGCCCCATCCACTCATCCAGACTCCTTTTGAACAGTGTCATAGAAGTGCTCCACTTCACATGAATTGGCAGCCTATTCCAAAGATGCAGCAGTTGCTGGGAGATAGATATGTCCATCCAGCACATCCTATTCAAGTCTCAGGCCATATTTAGGTCCCTGGAACAGTAGCTCTAGTCCCGTTTAATTTACAGATGTGCAGCAGATTCATTAGGTTTGAGTTGGAGATTGCTCTGTAAGCCAGGCATAAGTCTCTCCTAAGAAGTCTGTACGATACAGAGTATAGTGACAGGGACTTTAGTTGGTCTGTGTAAAGCACGTGCTGGAGTCCCTTAATCTTCTTTGTTAGAAACCTCTGAGTTCTCTCCAGTTGAAGCAGGTGCTTTGTACGGTACATGCCAAAAGGGGAGTTTTACTCAATTATGGACTTGATTATAGACTAATATAGAGGGGGTAAAATCTCCTTTTCTCTGCAGGCGATGCCTTTGCTAATCAAGTGTGCTGTGTAGAAGGCCTTCCTTACTATGTTAGACACATGGTGGTTAAAGTTAAGGTCGCAGGCTACTTGTGATCCTAGATCCCTTACCACTTCATTGGTACATAGGGTATTGTTAATTTGATAGTCTGGAGGGACATGACATTGTTTTTACTAAAGGGAATGATGGTGCATTTCTTTGCATTTAGTTTGAGACTGTGACTAAGACACCAATCGTTTGTCTTTGTAAGACACTCCTGAAGTATACTGACATCATTTGGGGATTCAGTAATTGCACTCAGTTTGCCGTCACCCACAAACTTGGTCAGCCACAGCCCCTTAGTTGTGGCCTGAACTTCTGAGAAGTATATAACAAACAATAGCACTGATCCTTGTGGCACCCTGCTTTTGACACGTCTGCTGGTTGATGTGGAATCACCCACTTTGATAGTGTGTGACTGGATTGAGAGCCAGTTGGCAACCCATCTTACAACAGAGGGGTTTATATTCAGTTTGCTAAGTTTATCGGTAATACCCGAGTATGGTATTGTTAAAGGCCTTTGCCAAATTGAGGTATGCTGTGTGCACAGATTTTCCCTAGTCAATGACCCTGGTCACATTTTTGAAGAAATCCACCATGTTTAACAGGCAGGATCTTCCCTTGACAAAGCTGAATTGGGTCAGGTCCAGGGTTTGGAGGCCGCCTATGTCTGTATTTATGAGATCCATGATGATACATTCCATGGCCTTACAGATGAGGCTTGTCAAACGTATGGGTCTATAATTCCCTGGGTCTGTTGCTAAGCCACCTCATGTGTCTGTCTGTTTAGAAGACAGCCTAGGATGCCATCTAGTCGCATAGAGGCCATGTTTTTTGCCTTAGACAAGGCTTTAATGACCTGCTGTTCAGATATGTAGGGTGGGGGTTAGTTGAGAGCAAGGTTTGTGATCATTTTGGAGGTATAGAAATATTTGCCAAATCTGCCTCCTAGCAGGTTTGCTATCACTGCGGGGTCAGTGTGTGTGAGATGCCTTTAGCCACTAGTTTGGCACATACTTGGGTCCTACCTTTTAGGCTACTTATGTAGCTGTAAAAGGCCTTATGGTTATCCTTGGATGTGATTGCTGGGTTTTCCCTCAAAGTTACCCTTACAGGATTTGACATGTTGTCTTATTAGCCTGTTGTGGCTGAGGAGGGCGCTTTTCCACAGTTAAGGCATCACTTTAGTTTTCTTAGTCGGCAACTTTTTGCTTTTGTTGTAAAGTTTGTTGATGCTGGGTGTCCACCAGAGTGGCTTGTTTTTACTTGGGGCTCTGGCTTTGATTCTATGGAACAGCTTAGTCTATACACTTACACAAGTGATTGTACAGGGCTTCAGTGTAAGCTTTAGTGTAGTTACCACTTCCAGCTGGTGGGGGGCGGGGGGTGGAATGGATTTATACCTTCCCCTAGGAGGGTATAGTTTACCTTGGCAAAGTTTTTTAGTCTGACTTCGCCCTTTTTGAGTTCTAGTGTTGGTGCCAGTTCGAAGGTGACTGATTTGTGGTCAGATTTAACTAATGAGGGTCCAACATTTGTGGTGGTGCATCTGTTTGTCACGTTAGTGAGGACTAGATCTAGTATGTTTGTTCCTCTTGTTTGGGTGTATAAAATTTGTTCCAGGACATTTGAGTTAAAGTCAAGGAACGTCTGCGCAAATGAGTTAGGGCTAGAGTAGGTTTCCCTGTTGATGGTGGGATAATTGTAATCTGTCATGGCCAGAGTATTTGGTAATATTTGGATTGGTTCTGGTTTGGTCAAGTAGGCCTCTGCTTTGGCTTTTTAGGTTTTCTAGTGAGTTCTCTCCAAGCCAAGAGAAGAGATGCTTCCATCTTATTTGAATCTGACCTGACCTTCTATGTGTACTGCTTCAGACTCCACTCTTTCACATTGACAGGGACAGTCAGTTGTCAAAAGCCTCAGGGAAGTTCTCTTGCCAAGCTCCCAGTCTGATTCTTACCTGTTGTCAGAGATTCCCCAATGACAGGTCTATAGGAAACCAACTTGCATGTGGAAGCACTTAGATTCATCACTGGAGTCTGTCACAGAAGCTATGGATTTGGATGAAGGGGAGGTTTCCCCTAGATCCCCTTTCGGAGATATCTCCTTTGGCAAAATCTAGAATTGCTGAAGCATAAAGGGGGATGGTCTACCGATGTACTTTCCCCCCAAATAATCCATGCTCCTGGAGGCTTTTGGAGCTGTCTCTTTTACTCCCTGGGTAGTTCCCTCCTCCTGATGCAGTCATTGATTTGGTGGCTAACAGGTCCTGGAAAGAACCTAATACAGTAGAACCAGTTCCCAAGAATATGGACAAGATATTGGCTGCTCCAAAGGATAGAGCTCATTGGAGTAATGGGCCCCCTATATTTACAATGGTCATAGTGGCAGCCACAAAGAAAGAGCTCTCCAAAGAGAGTAAATTTGCCCCCCCCCCCAGTAGGGTAGCTAGGGCTCTGGACAAATTCAGAAGACAGATTCATTAACTTTTTCTTTGAGAGAACTGAATTATCTTGCTCATGTTACTTATTTCCAGAGTGAATTGACCGTGGAGATCAGCAATTCTCTCATTTAATATGCTGATGGATATCCAGAAGAATGTGGAATCCCAGCTATCTGTGTTGAATTCCTTAACATTTTCATATGGCTACTTTCCAATGCAGCTGACAGAACAGCTAGAGCAGCAGGTACCGGCATAGCTTGGATGCAGTTGTGTCCTTCCGTAATGCCCCCTTCAATGACTCCACTTTGCTTTTACCTAAGGCCAAGGAGGCAGTTGCCCAAAGTGAACAGGATGGCAAGACTTTATCTGCCATGGGAATCCAGTTCTCTATACCTCAAAGACCCTTTTCCAGGATTCAATGAGGAGGAAAGAAGATGTGGTTAAGAAAATTACATGGTTTTAACAAAGTCACTTTGTCAGACAAACTCCCTCGTGGCAGAGGAGTTGGTAATTTAATCAATGTCACCCTAGAAGCAGTGGCAATCCTCAAAACCAAGGATTTCTTGGTCCCTTCTCTGAGAAATCCTTTTAGCTCTCCTGAAGGGTTGCTGTACTGCAACACTCTGGAGGCAGTCAGTAGGAGCTTATCCCTACACCATCAAACCTGGTGGGCCATTGCTTCAGGCTCTTAGGTGTTGAGGATAATAACCACAGAATACACTGTTCCATTTACCTTCCTTCCCCCAAAAAAAAAAAATTCCTGTAGTGCCACCTTATTCAATGGAATCCGCAACAACATAAGGCAAAAAGCTGTTGCAAAAACTGGCCATCCCACAGGTCCTACCAGACCAGATAGGATTCCGAGTTTACTCCAGGTTCTTTTATAGGTCCAAAGAAGATCGGGGCTGTAAGGCCCATTTTAGGTCATCTAAACCAGTCTGTGAAGCAGACATAATTTTGGATGGTCATGGCAAAATCAATTTTACCCCTACTCAGGAAGGATGAATGGATGTGTTCAGTAGATTACCACGATACCTACTGTCATGTAAAGATAAACAGGCACTCCAGGAGGTTCCTACATTTCAGGCTGGGAGCCAGTCACTTTCAGTTCAGAGCTCTGCCCTTTGGACTTACCGCAGCTTCCTGGGTGTTTCCCAGAAGCATGGCAGTAGTCACAGCCTATTTCAGACTGCAGGGGTTCCAGGTGTTCCCATACTTAGATGATTGACTCATAACCGCTGCAACCAGGGATCTATTAATTCAGCAGAGGAACCTTTTACTCCATTTACTTCATAACTTGGGGGTTACCGTAAACCTGGCAAAGACCAAGTTGAGTCCAACTCAGTCCATAGAATTCATCGGATGCCATCTGGCACAACAATTCAATTAGCCACATTACCATAGCACATCATTTTTCCATTTGAAAAGTAATAGACCAAGTATTGTCTCACCCACCTCCCCAATGAGATTAATTCTGAAACTTCTAGGGTTTATGGCTTCTGTGATTACCTTGATCCCTCTTTCCAGATTTCACATGTGAGTTCTTTAGTCGACCCTCTCAATCCAATGGTCCTAACTGTATCAGCTCCTCAGCACACCAGTCAGACTAACACCTGTGTGCAGAAGTCACATCAGATGGTGGGTTACATCCACAGTGTTGTTAGAAGGATATCCATTCTGTCTTTCACCTTCAGTAGCCATGGTTACTATGGCTGCATCCCTTTTAAGTTGGGAGGAAGACTGTTTAAGGTACTTGAACACCATTAGAGACCGACCTTCACATCAGTGTCTTGGAAATGAGAGCAATCCTATTTGCATTGTAGGCATTTCAAGACCGTGCCAGTTTGTGCGTGATTTAGTTCAGGTGGACAACATGTTGGTAGTCTGGTATGTCAGCAAACAGGGAGGAACCAGATGTTATCCTTTATGTTGAGAAGCCATGAGAATGTGGCAGTGGGTGATGTCTTCCCATTGCTTTCTTTTAGCAATGCGTATTCTGGTGATTTCCAGTGTACTAGTGGACAGATTAAGCAGGCGCAGTCCTCTGCCTCACGTGTGGTCCCTCAGTCAGACAGTGGCAAATGAGATCTTCCATTGCTGAGGTCAGCCTTGCCGCAACCTATTTGAATCTTACCTAAACAAGTGCAGCTGTTATTTCGCCCTGATTCATCCTCAGGCTCACTCACTGAGGGACACTATGATCCAGAGTTGGTTCCCAGGTCTCTTTTACTCCTTGCTCCCTTTTCCATTGATCTCAAAATTCATTAAGAAAGCCAGGAGGTCAAGGCGAAAGTAATCCTCATTGCCTTGTATTGGCCTTGACAAGTCTGGATGTTCTTCGTGTTTCATTGTTGCAGTCATTACATTCAGGTTGTCTGCTTGCAGGTAGCCTGCAGCCGGCCTGAATATCAGTCTTGGATTCCTCGTCAGATGCGGTCTCTTCTTCCATGACGTCAGGTCATCAGGTGTATAAAACATGCAGCCGACACCATTACATTCGTCTTTCTTGCCGCACGGTGCCCAAAGCAGAAGCAGTTCGCAAGTGCCAGTTAGCCGATTCCTGAAATTTTTGTTTTCGAGTTTCAGAACCAAAGTCTTCAAAAAAGCTAAGTACCCAGTTGAGGATCCTTTTTCTTGCTCTTAACCAATGTCAGTAAAAGTTAACAATATTACCTGTGGAAAGCAAATACCTCATAAAGATTTTCATACGTACTGCATTCCTTGCTTAGGCCCAGACCACGACTTCCCTCGCTGTTGGTTTTGTGCTTATTCAACCCCCGGACTATCCGTTGTCGGTTTCTTTTTGCAGCAAATTATTTCGGTACTCGGTTTAACTATCCAGAAACGGCTTCGGTAAGCCATCCGACTACCGACATTCCGAAAAAAACGTAAAGATAAAGACAGAGACAGACCGCATAGGTCCAAAGCTGCCGACAACGCTTCTGTTAAGCTAGTTGCCAGTTCGCCGGTACTCAGTGAGGCGCTTTTGCAGCCCCTGATACCCACTAATTCATTTTCGCAGGCCTCTACTGAGACCCATTCGGAGTCCGGTATGCCACAAGATGCTTCTTCGAGTATGGAACCTGCAGATATCTATACCTTGGATGGGTCTGGAGCCGCTGTGCAGGCACCGGCTTCTAAGGGTGTATTCAGGCCTACTGACTTGCATTTCAAACCGACGCCATCTTCTTCTTCTTCAAGACCTAAAACTCGACCCACACCTAGAAAACCAACATGCAAACTGCATGGTCAGGCCCATATGCCTAAAAAAAAATGATAAGAATGGCTTATTACTTTAATTAGGGGAAGCCAGCCTTCACCCTCTAAGAGACCTAGAACTGATTTTCCTTCTGATTCCTCTGATCAGGATTCTGAAATTTATGTTTTTTTCTGATTACCAGGATTTTCCATTTTCTACCTGTGAGGATCCTGATGCAGAGGATTCCATTCCCTCTGCTTCCCCTCCAGAAGATTTTTCTTTTGGTGAAACCTTGCACACTGTTAGGGAGCATTTCCGCTGGGAAAGCCAGGATTACTCTAACTCCAAAAAGAGGCTTAGGGAATTCTTACTCCTCCCTCAACACAAGCCTTTAGTTATCCCTCCTGTCCTAGACATTGTAGATGATGCCTTCTCGGAATCTAGCCTGACCCCAGACACTTTACCTCCAGCTCCCAGGAAGCCTGACAGGTATTACAGAGTACCTGACTCCCACAAGATGTTCTTCGTGTTTCACTGTTGCAGTCATTACTTTTGGGCAATCAGCATAGTGGTGCAACACTTTGCGTTATCGTCTCTAGTGTAAGAAGTTGGAGTTTCGATTCTCGACTAGGGTGCTCTTTGTGTGGAGTCTATACATTGGAGACGATAACGCAAAGCGTTGCACCACTATACCAATTGCCCAAATATAATGACTGCAACAGTGAATACGCTCGAACATCTACATTTATGGTAAGTGTACACAACTGTACTTTCCTCTTCAAGAATCCTACTGCGGACCCAGAGACCATTTCACAAGGCCCTAAAGGCATTAAGGCTACTACTGCCAAAAACCCTACCCCCTCTGATAGAGATTCCAGGGTCTTGGACAGATGGGGTAAGAAGGTTTACACTTCTGCTACTTCGGCCATTTGGGCCTTAAACTGCCAGTTTCATATGTTAAAGTATCAGCAGCATATTATGGGACTACTTAAACAGAAAATGATGTTGATTCCTGACCTTGCTGAAAAAAAAGAATTATAGGATTTTATGCATTCTGCTGAACAAGTTGGTAAACATACTTTGCAATGTAGTTTTGACTCTTTAGAAGCATCTGGGCTGCTGTCACTGGGTCTGTACTTAGAAGGCATGCTCGGCTTAAGGAGCAAAATTTGCCAGATCACATTAAAGCTAAATTGCTGGATGCTCCCTTAAACCAAGACCGCCTGTTTGGCAACAAAGCAGAAGTCATCCTTAAAATGATGGAGGAAAAAGCTAAATCTGTGCAAACTGTTAAAGATTTCCTGCAAGTACAGCCTCCTAGATTTAGGAGGCATTGGCCTTCAAAGATTTGGTCCTTTCCTGTCTTTTCCAGGTCTTCTCAGTCGAAACCCAGGAACAGCAGACCACCTAGGCTACAATCTCAGCATACTCATAGGCCTAAACAGTGGGGGGCTCCATCTTCCAAAGCTGGAAGTAGTAAGACACCCCCCCTGTGGAAAAATGTCACATTGACTTAACCTTAAACCTTTCAAGCCCTGCTCAACTGCCTGCTCCCTTAGGGGGAAAGATCGCCCTGCATGCAAAAAACTGGAAACTCATTACCCAGGACAATTGGGATGTTCTTCATGTTTCACTGTTGCAGTCATTACATTTGGGTAATCTGCTGGCAGGTTGCCCTCAGTAGGCCTGAATAAGAAAGTCTTGGGTCCTGCGTTGGTTGCTGTCTCCTCTTCCATGATGTCAGGTCGTCAGGGGTATAAAACATGCAGCCGACGCCACTTTATTCAGTCTTTCTTGCCGTGCGATGCCTGAAGCAGAAGCAGTTCGCAAGTGCCAGTCGGCCGACTCCTGAAATTTTCGCATTCGAGTTTCAAAACCGAAGTCTTCAAACTAAAGCTAAGTACCCAGTTAGGGAAACTTTTTCTTGCTCCTTACCAATGTCAGTAAAAGTTAATAATTGCATTACTTGTGGGAAGCAAATACCTCATAAAGATTTTCATTTGTACTGTATTCCTTGCCTAGGCCCAGATCATAACGTGCCTTGCTGTCGGTTTTGTGCTAGATTTAACCAATGTACTATTAGGCGTCGGTATATTTTTGCTTCTAAATATTTTGGATCAAGATTTAATTACCCAATGTCGTCGGTTAGCAATCCGACTACTGGAGTTCACAAAAAACGCAAAGAAAAAGACAGAGACAGACCATCGAAGTCCAAAACCGATGACGAAACTTCTCCTAAGCCAGTCGCCGGTTCGTCGATACTCAGTGAGGCACTTTCGCAGCCCCTGATACCTGCTACTTTTGAGTCGAGGGCCTCTACCGAATCCCATGCAGAGTCCGGTATGCTGTGAGATTCTCAGAGTATTGAACCCGCGGATGTCTCTCCCTTGGATGGGTCCGGAGCCGCTGAGCAGGCACCGGCTTCTGAGGGTGTTTTCCGGCCTCAACTTTTTTATGTAAAACCGACGCCAGCCTCAAAAACAAGATCAAAAACATCTGACGCATGAGCCACATGCTGAGGGCCCTATGCCTAAAAAACAGATGATCAAAATGGCTGAGGAGTTAATTACCTTGATCTGGGGTTCCCAACCCCCCCCCCCCCCCCCGCTAAGAGGCCTAGGTAAGGCACTGATTATGAATTTCCATTCCTTCTGATCAGGAATTTTCTATTCCACCCTATGAGGATTCTGATGCAGAATAATCCATCCCATCTGCATCTCCTCCTGAGGATTACTCTTTTGGAGAAACTTTGCATACTTTAAGGGAACATTTTCACTGGGAGAGTCAGGATTTCTCTGAATCAAAAAAGAGGTTTAGGGATTTCCTCCTTCTACCTCAGCAGAGGCCTTTGGCAATACCTCATGTATTAGACATTGTTGATGATGTGTTTTCGGAATCAAGCATGGCTCCTGATTCCCTACCTCCGGCTCCTAGTAAGCCAGACAGATATTACAGGGCTCCTGACTCCCACAAAGTTCTATTCAAAAATCCTGCTGCTGATCTTGAGACTATCTCACAGGGTCCCAAAGGTGTAAAGGCCTCTACAGCCAAAAATCCTACCCCCCTGATAGAGATTCCAGGGCGCTGGATAGATGGGGAAAGAAGGTTTATACGTCTGCAACCTTGGCAATTATGGCCTTAAACTGTCAGTTTCATATGCTTAAACATCAACAGCATGTTATGGGCTTATTGAAACAGAAATTGATGCTGATTTCCGATTGTGTGGAAAATAAAGAATTACAGGAATTATTGCATTCAGCAGAACAGTACTGTGGTGGTGGTGCTGCGGTAGCGTTGTCACCTCACAGTAAGACGTCCTGTTCGATTCTCAGCTAGGGCGTCTTCTGTGTGGAGACATGCGTGAATGGGCGTACCTTCATTGAAGGTTGTGCATCAGGGTCGGCAACTCGGCACGTAAAAATCTACTGCCAGTCATTAGTGGACCGGAGTTCCGCTGTGGCAACCACTAACCGGGAAAAGCCGAAAGACACAACATTGCATTCAGCAGAACAGGTTGGAAAGCATACTTTGCAATGTGGTTTTGATTCCTTGGCGGCCTCTTGCAGGGCCGCAGTTACTGGATCTGTGATTAGAAGGCATGCCTGGCTCAAGGAGCAAAATCTGCCTGATCATGTTAAAGCTAAATTGTTGGATGCCCCCTTGCAGCATGATACTCTGTTTGGTAATAAGACAGAAGAGGTTTTAAATAAAATGGAAGACAAAGCTAAATTTATGCAAACTGTAAAAGATTTCTTACAAGTGCAGCCACCCAGGTTCGGTAAGCACTGGCCTACTAAAAATTGGTCCTTTCCTGTGTCCAACAGAGCCACTCAAGGCAAATCCAGGCGCTCAATAGACCAATCACAGGGTTCTTACAGGTCAAAGCAGTGGGGTGCCTCCACCTCCAAATTTGGAGGAAACAAAGCACAACCCTACAGTAAGCAGTCTCATTGACTTCTCTTTACCTTCACCAAGCACTTATCTTTTGGTAGCCCCCTTGGGGGGGAAATTAGCACTTCATGCTCAAAATTGGCAGTTAATTACCCAGGACAAGTGGGTATTAAACATAGTGTCCCAGGGGTACATATTTCGTTTCCATACTTTGTGGCCAGATCTGCCACAAAATCAGTGGGCAGAAGCTCAGAAACAAGTTATGTCCCTCATGGATATGGGGGTATTCAACCAGTACCAGAAAAGGAAAAAGGACAAGGTTTTTATTCAAGACTTTTCCTGGTACCCAGAAAAGACCATGCCTGGCGTCCAATAATCGATTTTGAATACATTCCTGGACATTCCAAATTTCAAAATGCTGACTTTACAACAGCTACTGCCCATGCTGGGCAGGAACGCTTGGTTAGTGACTCTAGACTTAAAAGAGGCATATCTGCATATCCCATTAAGGGAATCGTGCAGAAGATACCTCCGCTTCAAGGCAGGTTTTTTGCATTACCAATTTTCTGCACTGCCCTTTGGCTTATCTACTGTGCCCAGGGTCTTTACAAAGTGCCTGGCACCAGTAATTGCATTCTGCAGACAAAGAAGCATACAAATTTATCCTTATCTGGATAACTGTCTCATTCAAGCAGAGGACAAGGACACTCTTCTTCAACATCTGGCGTTTGTAAAAAGGCTTCTAACATGCCTAGGGTACACAATAAACGAAAAGAAATCCCAACTGGTACCCTCTCAAATAATTACATTCCCGGGTGCAAGCTTGAATACAACTTCCCAGATGGCTTACCTTATGCCAGACAAACAAAGGCAACTGACAACATACTTCAAACAAATGGCAGCAAAAACCTAGATGTTCTTCGTGTTTCACTGTTGCAGTCATTACATTTGGTTAATCTGCTGGCAGGTTGCCCTCAGTCGGCCTGAATTCCAAAGTCTTGGATTCTGCGTTGATTGCCGTCTCCTCTTCCATGACATCAGGTCATCAGGGGTATAAAACAAGCAGCCAACACCATTTTCTTTAGTCTTTCTTGCCACGCGGTGCCCGAAGCAGAAGCATTTCGCAAGTGCCGGTATGCCGACTCCTGAAATATTCGAGTTTGAGTTTCAGAACCAAAGTCTTCACTAAAGCTAAGTACTCCATTGGGGAAACTTTTTTCTTGCTTCATACCAATGTCAGAAAAAGTTAATAATTGTATTACTTGTAGGAAGCAAATACCTCATAACGATTTCCATTTATACTGTATTCCTTGCCTAGGCCCTGATCTTGCCTGGCTGTCTGTTTTGTGCTAGATTTAACCGACGCAGTATTAAGCGTTGGTATATTTTTGCATCAAAGTGTTTTGGAAACAGATTTAACTACCCAGAAATGTCGTCGGATAGCAATCCGACTACCAGAGTACATAAAAAACACAAAGAAAGGGACAGAGACAGACAGTTGAGGTCCAAAACCAACGACAAAGCTTCTCCTAAGCCAGTAGCCGGTTCGCCGGTACTCAGTGAGGCGCTTTCGCAGCCCCTGATACCCGCTTCTTTCAAGTCGCAGGCCCCTACCGAGACCCATGTGGAGTCAGGCACGCCACGAGATACTATTGGACCCCACGGATGTATCTCCCTCGGATAGGTCCGGAGCCGCTGACCAGGCACCAGCTTCTGAGGGTGTACTCAGGCCTCAACATTTTTATATCAAACCGACGACAGCTGCAAAACCATAGACAAAAGCAACTTCTAAAACTAAAAAACCGACGCATGAGCCATGTGCACAGGTCGCATTGCCTATAAAACAGATGATCAAAATGGCTGAAGACCTTAGTACCTTGATCAGGGGTTCCCATCCCCCTCCTGATAAGAGGCCTAGGCAAGACACTGATTATGAATCTTCAGATCAGGTTTCTATTTCTTCTGATTCCTCTTCTTATCAGGAATTATCTGTATCTCCCTATGAGGATTCTGATGCAGAGGAGTCTATACCATCTGCATCACCTCCTGAAGATTATTCATTTGGGGAAACCTTGCATACTTTGAGGGAACATTTTCACTGGGAGAGTCAAGATTTCTCAGAATCAAAAAAGAGGCTCAGGGATTTCCTTTTTCTCCCTCAGCACAGGCCTTTAGCCTTCTGCAGACTTTCGGGTTCATGGCATCCTGCATTCTGCTAATTCCATATGCGAGACTGCACATGAAGAAACTTCAGTGGTACCTAAAAATTTTATGGAGTCAACATTGTCACAGTCTGGAAACAATGATTCCTCTCATTCCCTGCCTACAACAGGAGTTTCTTTGGTGGGCAGGAACATGTCACCAAAACAAGGGACTGTCGTTCACTGTACCCCCTGCCACCCAAACCCTAACTACAGATGTATCAGACTATGCTTGGGGGGCCCACCTGGCGGGGAGATGCATTCAGGGCAAATGGAGCCCAAAACAAATGCATCTGCATATCAACCAGAAAGAGATGCTAGCTGTTCACAATGCTCTGACAGCCTTCAAGGACTTACTTCATCCAGGACAACTACTGATAAAGACGGACAACACCATGGTTATCTGGTACATAAACAAGCAGGGGGGTACACATTCTTACCCCCTTTGCAGACTAGCCATGGCATTGCGGAACACAGCTTTGACTTACCAAATACATCTTCAAGCTCAGTTCCTGTCAGGAAAACAAAATATTCTGGCAGACGACCTAAGCAGAAATCTTATGGACCCGCACGAGTGGAAACTGGATCCACAAATCTTCAGCATGTTAACACAGAAATGGAGGAGCCCAGACATAGATCTATTTGCCTCTCCCCAAAATTATCAACTGGACAAACTCTGCACAAGGACTTATCACAGAAAAGCATGGAAAGTGGATGCCCTATCCTTCAGTTGGAAAAACCTATCAGTCTATGCCTTTCCCCCTCTGCCTCTTCATTCAAGGTTTTACTAAAGGTCAGACAGAAAAAAACAAAAATGATCCTAGTTGCTCCGGACTGGCCTCGCCAGCACTGGTAACCAATTCTAAGGAATATGTCTCAACTTACTCCTTGGTACTTGCCTCAAATACTACATCTACTGTCTCAGCAGAACACAAATTCTGCACACTCAGCTCCAAACTCTGAACTTTGCAGCATAGCTGATCATTTAATTATTCACACAACACCTCTCAGTAAATCTGTGATGGATGTCATTTTGGAAGCCAGAAGGCCTAGTACTAGAAAACCTTATGCTGATAAATGGAAGAGATTCTGTGCTTGGAACCAAGCACAAGGAACGGACACAGCAAAGCCCAATATCCCTCAGATTTTATAAAGTTTGACTGAGATGCTTGACAAGGGCCTATCTTTTTCTTCAATAAAAATCCATGCCTCTGCCATCTTGGCTCATTACAATACGGAGCCTCCCCTCTTTTCTCATCTTCTGCTTAAACAGTATCTTAGAGGGGCCAAAAATTTAAGGCCTCCCAGAAGATCACCAACTCCTGCATGGGACCTCAATTTTGTGCTGGAAAAACTCACCCTTCCTCCTTTTGAACCAGCAGCTACTGCGGATATAAAATTTTTATCTTGGAAAACAGCTTTCCTCTTGGCAATCATTTCAGCAAGAAGGGTTTCAGAACTGCAGGCTCTCATGGCCGTGGAACCTTTTTATTATATTTTACCCGGACACGGTGTCCCTCAGGACCAATCCTTCTTTTATACCTAAGGTGGTATCCAGTGTGGCTCTTAACCAAACAATTCACCTGCCAACATTTTACCCAAATCCGCAGAACAAGGGGGAGCAGATTCTGCATTCATTGGACATACACAGGCAACTAAGATTCTACTTAAACAGGACCAAATCTCTAAGAAAGTCTGAGCAACTTCTGGTGGCATTTGCTGCAGGATCAGAGGGGAAGGCTATATCAAAGTAGACTATTTCTAAGTGGATAAGCCACTGCATTCGTTTTTGCTACTTGCACCATGGTAAACCTGTGCCCAAGGGGATCAGGTCACATTCCACCAGGGCTGCCTCTTCCTCAGCAGCTTTTCTGAGAGGAGTTCCAACCAAAGACATTCTAGAAGCTGCTACTTGGAGCTCTGTTCATACCTACACAAAGCATTATCATTTGCCTCTCTTCTCCAAATCCAGGGCAGGCTTTGCCACTGCAGTTCTGCAGGGCCTCATAGCTGCTCCTAATGCTATTTAGTTCCATCCTCCCATTAATAGCTTTGGGATTCTACCCAAATTTAATGACTGCAACAGTGAAACACGAAGAATATAGTACAGTTGTGTACACTTACCATAAATGTAGATGTTCGAGTGTATTCACTGTTGCAGTCTGGGTTACCCACCCGCCAGCCCCCTTTTCTATAACTACTCTTTCCTTCACTATATTCTAAAGCCTTTGTGGTGTATTTGCTTTTAGATGAAGATAAAATTTATGTTGCTAAAAGTGCATTTACATATATTTCTGTTTATATATATATATATATATATATATATATATATATATATATATATATTTATTTATTTTTTGCTCCCCATTTAGGGGGCACCTGACATCTGGGGCAAGAAAAACTGAATAAAATGGCGTCTGCTGCATGTTTTATACCCCTGACGATCTGACGTCATGGAAGAGGGGACAGCAACCGATGCAGGACCCAAGACTTTGTTATTCAGGCCGACTGAGGGCAACCTGCCAGCAGATTACCCAAATGTAATGACTGCAACAGTGAATACACTCGAACATCTACATTTATGGTAAGTGTACACAACTGTACTTTTTAATTATAGTTTTCCAAGGATACAGATTCCACTTCCACACCTTACCAACCCCAAACGGTTGGCCAGACCTACCCCAAAATCAGTGGGCAGACGGTCAACAGCAGGATGTTCTTCGTGTTTCACTGTTGCAGTCATTACATTTGGGTAATATGCTGGCAGGTTGCCCTCAGTCGGCCTGATTAACAAAGTCTTGGGTCCTGCGTCGGTTGCTGTCCCTTCTTCCATTACGTCAGGTCGTCAGGGTTATAAAACATGCAGCCGACGCCATTACATCAGTCTTTCTTGCCGTGCGGTGCCCGAAGCAGAAGCAGTTCGCAAGTGCCGGTCGGCCGACTCCCGAAATTTTCGTTTTCGAGTTTCAGATCCGAAGTCTTCAACTAAAAAGCTAAGTACCCCGTTGGGGAAACTTTTTCTTGCTCCTTACCGATGTCATTAAGTTAATAATTGCATTACTTGTGGGAAGCAAATACCTCATAAGGATTTTCATTTGTACTGTATTCCTTGCCTAGGCCCTGACCACAACGTACCTTGCTGTTGGTTTGTGCTTTATTTAATCAACGCACTATCAAACTATGGTACATTTTTGCTTCTAAATATTTTGGCTCACGCTTTAATTATCCAGAAGTGTTGTCGGTTAGCAATCCGACTACCGGAATACCTGAAAAAAATGCAAAGAAAAAGACAGAGACAGGCCGTTGAGGTCCAAAACTGCCGACGACATTTCTCCTAAGCCAGTCGCCAGTTCGCCGGTACTCAGAGAGGCACCTTCGCAGCCCCTGATACCCGCTACTTCTGATTCGCAGGCCTCTACTGAGACCCATTCCGAGTATGGTATGCCGCGAAAAGCTTCAATTATGGAACCCGCGGATGTCTCTACCTTGGATGGATCCGGAGCCGCTGTGCAGGCACCGGCTTCTGAGGGTGTTTTCAGGCCTACAAATTTGTATATTAGACCGACGCCATCTTCAAAATTAAGGCCAAAACCTCAACCTATGCATAAAAAACTGATGCCTGGGCCACATGTGCGGGCCCCTATACATAATAAACAAATGATCAAAATGGCTGAAGATTTAATTACTCTGATCAGGGGTAGCCAACCCCCCCCCCCTTCTAAGAGGCCTAGGCAAGACATTGATCATGAATCTTCTGAACAGGATTCTCTTTCTTCTGACTCTTCTAATGAACAGGAATTGTCTATACCTACTTATGAGGACTCTGATGCAAAAGATCCCATTCCTTCTGCTTCTCCCCCTGAGGATCTTTCTTTTGGGGAAACTTTACATACCTTAAGGGAACATTTCCACTTTGAAAGTCAGGATTTCTCTGAATCTAAAAAGAGACTTAGGGATTTTCTTCTTCTTCCTCAGCATGGGCCTTTGGCTATACCTCCTGTTCTAGACATTGTTGATGATGATTTTTCAGAATCTAGTATGGCTCCTGATTCTCTGCCTTCGGCTCCTTGTAAGCCAGACAGTTACTACAGGGTTCCTGACTCCCACAAATTCCTTTTTCAAAAATCCTGTTGCAGATCCTGAAACCATTTCTCTGGGTCCCAAGGGCATTAAGGCTTCTACTGCTAAAAAATCTACCCCTTCTGATAATGATTCCAGGGCGCTGGATAAATGGGGTAAGAAGGTTTACACTTCTGCAACCTTGGCAATCAGGGCTTTAAACTGTCAATTTCATATGCTAAAATATCAACAGCATATCATGGGACTGCTTAAACAGAAAATGATGTTAATTTCTGACTGTGTGGAAAACAAAGATTTACAGGATTTATTGCATTCAGCTGAACAAGTTGATAAACATACTTTGCAATGTGGTTTTGATTCTTTGGAGGCCTCTTGCAGGGCTGCTGTAACTGGGTCTTTGCTTAGAAGGCATGCTTGGATCAAAGAGCAAAATCGGCCTGATCATGTTAAAGCAAAATTGTTAGATGCTCCTTTGCAACAGGACCGTCTCTTTGGTAATAAGGCTGAAGAACTTTTAAAAAAGATGGACGATAAAGCTAAATCTATGCAAACTGTGAAAGATTTCTTACAAGTGCAACCTCCAAGATGTAGTAGGCACTGGCCTACTAAGAACTGGTCCTTTCCAGTTCCTTCGAGAGCCACTTATGTCAAACCCAGACATTCCAAAGGCTCCATGTTTCAGTCACAAGAGACTTTCAGAACAAAACAATGGGGTGCCTCCTCTTCCAAATCTGGAAACAAGACACCTCCCTATGGTAAGCAGTCTCAATGACTTCCCTTTATACTTACCAAGCACTTACCTTTTAGCCGCCCCTTTGGGGGGAAAACTGGCTCTTCATGCAAGAAACTGGCAACTTATAACTCAGGACAGATTTCATTTCCACACGTTGCCCATTCCAAACGGATGGCCAGACCTGCCCCCAAATCAGTGGGCAGAGGCACAGAAACAAGTACTTTCCCTCATGAGCATGGGGACTATTCATCCAGTACCAGAAGAGGAAAAGGGACAAGGTTTCTATTCAAGACTTTTCCTGGTACCCAGAAAAGACAAATCATTGCGTCCAATTCTGGACTTATCTGCTCTAAACACCTTTCTGGACATTCCAAAATTCAAGATTCTGACTCTTGACCAGTTATTTCCTATGCTAGGCAAAGATGCCTGATTGGCAACTCTAGATTTAAAAGAGGCTTACCTACATATCCAAGTCAGGGAATCTTGCAGAAGATACCTCCGCTTCAAAGCAGGCTACTTGCATTACCAGTTCTCTGCACTGCCCTTTGGCTTATCTACTACGCCCAGGGTCTTTACAAAGTGCCTGGCTCCAGTAATTGCATTTTGCAAGCAAAAAAATATTCAAATATATCCATACCTGGACAATTGTCTAATTCAGGCAGAAAACAAGAACACTCTTCTAAACCATCTGACGTTTGTAAAAAGGGTTCTAACTTGTCTAGGGTACACTATAAACGAAAAGAAATCACAACTGGTACCCTCTCAAAAAATTACATTCCTGAGTGCAAGCTCTTAAATACAACTGCCCAGATGGCTTTCCTTACGCCAGAGAAGCAAATTCATTTGGTGACTTACTTCAAACAGGTGGCCACAAAAACCCTACATTCTGCAAGGCAAATACTGCAAGCCCTGAGGTTCGTGGCCTCCTGCATTCTTCTAATTCCATATGCAAGACTGCATATGAGGAAACTTCAGTGGTACTTAAAAAGTCTATGGAGTCAGCATTGTCACAGCCTGGAAACAATGATTCCTATCATACCTTGCCTGCAACTAGAGTTCCTATGGTGGGCAGAGGCCTGCCACCAAAACAAGGGACTGCCATTCACACCACCCCCTGCCGCCCTAACTACAGATGCATCAGACTATGCTTGGGGGGCACATCTGGCAGGGAAGTGCATTCAGGGCAAATGGAGCCTAAATCAAATGCACTTTCATATTAATCAAAAAGAAATGCTAGCTGTACAGAATGCACTGACAACCTTCAAGGACTACCTTCATCCAGGACAATTAATGGTAAAGACAGACAACACCACGGTTATGTGGTACATAAACAAGCAGGGGGGGTACACACTCCTACCCCCTTTGCAGACTAGCCATGGCATTGTGGAACACGGCCTTGACATACCAAGTGCAATTACAAGCTCAATTCCTGCCAGGAAAGCTGAATACTCTGGCAGACGAACTAAGCAGAAATCTCATGGACCCACACAAATGGAAACTAGAACCACGGATTTTCAACATGTTGACACGCAAATGGGGGAGCTCAGATATAGATCTTTGTCTCACCCCAGAACTATCAGTTGGACACATTTTGCACAAGAACTCATCACAAAAAAGCCTGGAAAGTGGATTCTCTATCCTTCAGCTGGAAAAACCTATCAGTCTATGCCTTTCCCCTCTGCCTCTGCTCTCCAAAGTTCTACTAAAAGTCAAACAGGACAAACCAAAAATGATTTTGATTGCTCCAGACTGGCCTCGCCAATACTGGTACCCATTCCTGCGCAATGTGTCACACCTTCCACTGTGGCACCTGCCTCAGACGCCTTACTTACTGTCTCAGCAGAACAACCAAATTCTGCACACTTAGCTCCAAACTTTGAATCTTGCACCTAAATTCCCCCTTAGCATCCCTCAGCAAACTTGTGATGGATGTCATTTTGGAGGCGAGAAGACCCAGTACTAGAAAATCTTATGCTGAAAAATGGAAAAGATTCTGTGCCTGGAATCAGTCTCAAGGGATAAGCACAGCAGTGCCCAACATTCCTCAGATTTTACAATACTTAACTGAGATACTTCACAAGGGCCTGTCCTTTTCTTCCATAAAAATCCATGCCTCAGACATTTCAGCTATTTACAACACAAAACCTCTCCTCTTCTGTCATCCTCTGCTAAAACAGTATCTCAGAGGGGCCAAAAACTTAAGACCACCCAGGAGAGCTCCAACCCCTGCCTGGGAC
The DNA here is from genome assembly GCF_019279795.1 of Protopterus annectens. Classification (NCBI taxonomy): domain Eukaryota; kingdom Metazoa; phylum Chordata; order Ceratodontiformes; family Protopteridae; genus Protopterus; species Protopterus annectens. Next base: position 1,083,118,707 of record NC_056746.1, on the reverse strand, counting down.
CTCAATTTTGTATTGGAAAAACTCACTCTCCCTCTTTTCGAGCCAGTTGCTACTGCAGACTTAAAATTTCTCTCCTGGAAAACAGCTTTGCTTTTAGCAGTCACTTCAGCTAGAAGGATTTCTGAATTACAGGCTCTTATGGCAGTGGGGCCTTTCATCATTTTTTCATGCGAACAGGGTATCTCTCAGGACCAATCCATCCTTCATGCCTAAGGTGGTATCCACTGTGGCTCTTAATCAGACCATTCATTTGCCAACTTTCTTTCCCAATCCACAGAACAAGGCAGAGTGGATTCTGCATTCATTGGATGTACACAAACAACTTAGATTTTACTTGAACAGGACAAAATCTGAACAACTGCTGGTGGCATTTGCTGCAGGGGCAGAGGGAAAGGCTATTTCAAAGCAAACCATTTCCAAATGGATAAGCCATTGTATTTGTTTCTGCTATATGCACCATGGAAAAACTATCCCCCCCCCAGGGGATCAGATCCCATTCCACCAGGGCTGCATCTACTTCTACAGCCTTTCTCAAAGGTGTTCCTACCAGGGACATTCTAGAAGCTGCTACCTGGAGCTCACTTCATACGTTCACCAAACATTACCATTTACCACTTTTTTCTAAATCCAGAGCTGGCTTTGCCACTGCTGTCCTGCAGGGCCTTATAGCTGGTCGTAATGCTGTATAATTCCCTCCACCCAACCATAGCTTTGGGAATCTACCCAAATGTAATGACTGCAACAGTGAAGCACGAAGAACATAGTATAGTTGTGTACACTTACCATAAATGTAGATGTTCGAGTGTATTCAATGTTGCAGTCCTGGATACCCTCCCTCCAGCCTCCTATTTTTTTCTGGCTATACCTCTACTTTCTTTCACTATGCTTAAAAGCCCTTTTGGTGTATTTTCTTTTGGGATTGGAGGTATATATTTTTTTTGTGTTTTTAATTTTATTTGCTCCCCATTTGGGGGGCACCTGACATCTGGGGCAAGAAAAAACTGATGTAATGGCGTCGGCTGCATGTTTTATACCCCTGACGTCCTGACTTCATGGAAGAAGGGACAGCAACTGACGCAGGACCCAGGACTTAGTTAATCAGGCCGACTGAGGACAACCTGCCAGCAGATTACCCAAATGTAATGACTGCAACAGTGAATGCACTCGAACATTTACATTTATGGTAAGTGTACACAACTGTACTCTCTCTCTCTTCTAAGTATCAGGGCTATTCAGCCTGTCCTAGCAGAAGAAAGGGGAGAAGGTTTTTACTCAAGACTTTTCCTGGTACTCAGAAAAGACAGCTCCTGGTGTCCTATCCTGGACCTCTCTATTCTAAACACTTTTTTGGTAATCCCAAAATTTGAAATGCTAACACTTCAACAGCTGCTTCCTATGCTAGACAAAGATGCCTGGTTGGCAACCTTAGACTTAAATGAAGCTTACCTGCACATTCCAATAAGGGAATCTTGCAGGAAATATCTACGCTTCAGAGCAGGCTCCATGCACTATCAGTTCTCTGCACTTCCCTTTGGCTTATCTACTGCGCCCAGGGTATTCACAAAGTGTCTAGCTCCAGTCATTGCATTTTGCAGGCAAAGAAGTATTCATATATACCCATACCTGGACGTTTGTCTAATTTAGGTAGAAAGCTAGGACATGCTACTAAAACATCTGTTATTTGTAAAGAAACTTCTAACCTCACTGGGGTACACCATAAACGAAAAGGAATCTCATCTAGTACCCTGCCAACAAATTGTATTCCTGTGTGCAAGCTTGAACACAACTTCCCAGATGGCTTACCTCACTCCAGAGAAACAAGTTTATTTGACAGCCTACTTCAAACTACTGGCCACAAAGACCCAGCTATCTGCAAGGAAAATCCTGCAAGCCCTGGGGTTCATGGCCTCTTGCATTCTTCTAATTTCATATGCAAGACTGCATATGAGGAAACTACAATGGTATCTAAAAAGCTTATGGTGTCAACATTCTCAGGACCTGGAATCAATGATTCCTATAATTCCTTGCATAAAGAGAGAGTTCCTTTGTTGGGCAGAGGCCTGCGACCACAACAAGGGGCTCCCATTCACTCTACCCCCTGCCGCCCAAACACTAACAACAGACGCATCAGACTATGCATGGGGGGGGCTCACTTGACAGGTCAGTGCATTCAGGGCAAATGGAACCCAAGTCAGATGTACCTGCATATCAGTCAAAAAGAAATGTTAGCTGTACAGAATTCCCTGACAGCCTTCAAGGACCACATTCTTCCAGGACAATTACAGACAACACCACTGTTATGTGGTACATAAACAAGCAGGGGGGAACCCATTTGTACCCTCTCTGGAGACTAGCCATGGCTCTGTGGAACAAAGCCTTGAGCCACCAAGTGCACCCTAAAGCTCAATTCCTGCAAGGCAAGCTAAATTCACTGCAGACGACCTAAGCAGAAATCTCATGGACCCACACGAGTGGAAACTGGAACCAAAGATATTCAACCTTTTGAGAAACAAATGGGGGAATCCAGAGATAGACCTGTTTGCCTCCCCTCAGAACTACCAATTGGACAAATTCTGCACAAGGACTTCCCACAGTCAAGCTTGGAAAGTGGATGCCCTGTTCATCACCTGGGAAAGCCTCTCAGTTTATGCCTTTCCCCCTCGGCTTCTCCTCTCGAAGGTTCTGGTAAAGATCAAACAGGACAAACCAAGGACAGTACTGATTGTACCAGACTGGCCACGCCAACACTGGTGTACTCCCTCTTGTGCAGTATGTCACTGCTGGAACCATGGCACTGTCTCAGACCCCTTCCCTGCTGTCCCAGCAGGAGGGCCTAATTTCTGCACCCTCAACTTCAAACCCTGAACCTTGCAGCCTGGCTAATTATTTGAGCTCTCTAATAACATCCCTCAGTAAGCAGGTGCTAGATGTCATTCTGGAGGCAAGGAGGCCTAGTACTAGAAAATCATATGCTGAAAAGTGGAAAAGGTACTGTTCCTGGAGCCAGACTCAGGGGATGGGCACAACGGTGCCCAGCTTACCGCATATTCTTCAGTACTTAACAGCGATGCTGCACAAGGGCCTTTCCTTCTCATCAATACAAATTCATGCTTCTGCCATTTCAGCTCATTATAATACCGAACCACCCCTCTTCTCTCACCCCCTGCTAAAGCAGTTCCTCAGAGGGGCCAAAAAATTTAAGACCACCCAGGAGAGCCCCTACTCCAGCCTGGGACCTTAACTTTGTATTGGAAAAGCTGACTCTACCTCCTTTTGAGCCAGCTGCAACTGCAGAGTTGAAATTCCGTTCTTGGAAAACAGCCTTCCTTCTACCCATAACTTCTGCAAGAACAGTGTCTCAATTACAGGCCCTCATGGCAGTGGAGCCATTCATCATCTTCCATGCAGACAAGGGTGTCCCTCAGGACCAATCCTTCCTTTATGCCCAAGGTGGTGTGTAGTGTGGCCCTTAATCAGTCCATTCATTTGCCTACTTTTTTCCCCAAATCCACAAAAGGAGAATGAATACTGCACTCTTTGGACCTGCACAGGCAACTTAGATTTTATTTGGACAGGAATCAGCCTCTCAGAAAATCTGAACAGCTGCTAGTTGACTTTGCTGCAGGGGCAGAGGGGAAGGCCATTTCAAAGCAAACCATTTCTAAGTGGATAGCCCATTGCATTTATTTCTGCTATAAGCACCATGGAAAACCTACCCCACAGGGAATAAGATCATATTCCACCAGAGCTGCATCTACCTCTACAGCCTTTCTCAGAGGTGTCAATACCAGGGACATCCTAGAAGCTGCTACCTGGAGTTCTGTTCATACCTTCACCAAGCATTACCACATGCGTATTTTTTCTAAATCCGGAGCTGCAGTTTTGCAAGGCTTAATAGCTGGTCCTAATGCTCTCTAACTTCCTCCTCCCTTCCTTAGCTGTGGGAATCAACCCAAATGTAATGACTACAACAGTGAAACACGAAGAACATAGTACAGTTGTGTACACTTGCCATAAATGTAGATGTTCGAGTGTATTCACTGTTGCAGTCCTGGTTACCCTCCCTCCAGCCCCGTGACTTCTCTAGGCTATACTTGTCTTCTTGTTTAGTGTATTTCAGCTTTCTGGTGTATTTGCTTTTTGTTGGAAGTGTAGCCTAACATATAATTGCTTTCCATTATGGGGGCATCCGACATCTGGGGCAAGAAAAACTGATGTAATGGCGTCAGCTGCATGTTTTATACCCCTGACGACCTGACGTCATGGAATAAGAGACAGCATCCGAAGCAGGAATCCAAGACTTTGATATTCAGGCTGGCTGAGGGCTACCTGCAGGCAGATAACCCGAATGTAATGACTGCAACAGTGAATACACTAGAACATCTACATTTATGTTAAGTGTACACAACTGTACTTTCCCATATCTTTGGTCTCTCCTGCTATGTCCTCCCTGGATGCTGGTGTGTAGCCCAGATTTCCTGTGTCATACATCTGGACAACCTCTCCCAGACCCATAAACCTTGAAATTACCCACTTGGTTCCTCCAGTTCTAATGATGGCTAGAGACCCCAGGTTTTCAGACAATGTAGTACATTGCATCTAACACCAGGAGAGTGTACCGAAGCAACTCTACAGGAAAGGTATTAGACCCTTGTTTTGCTCCCTTTCCTTCCATTTTAGAGTTATTCTCAGATTGTTCCAAAAAGGTTCTAGTGTTTTCACAGTCAGTACAGCTCACAGGCATTTCTAATTTTCAATAGGGCACAGTGAGACTCCTATAGCCTCTTTAAAAGTATCTAAGGCGTTTGTTAGAGGAACTTTCCTTCTTTGACCCCCTGTAAGGAGCCCACTTTCTCCGTGGGATATTACAGTGATGCTTTAAGCCCTTACTTGGCTTCCCTTTTGAAACAGCAGCATCTGTAGACTTAAATTATAACATGGAACACGATCGTTCTGGAAAGAATTACTTCTGCAAAGAAAATTTCAAAGTTGCAGGCCCTTTTACCACCGTATCTGTTTTTTTCCTCATAAAGACAGGGTTTTTCTAAAACCAAATTCCTTCTTTATTCTCAAATGCATTAATAAAATTGAGGAATCTCTGGGCATTTGTGTTCTGGCATGAGTAGTTTTTCCAGTTTGTGGTTGGATTCTTAAAGTCGCCCAGAATCAGAGTTGAATCTTGATAGATTCAAAGAAGTCCAGATAGGTGGAGTGGGCATCTTGAGCCACATTTGGGGGCCTGTAGCTAGCTATGATTTGAATAGGGGTCTTGTCAACAGTTAACTGCACCTGGAGTGTCTCCTGTGCTTCATACTGTTTGACCAGCCTGGAGGTGTGTGTGTCTTTAATATATATTGAAACTTCACCTCCTTTGGCTTTGCTGCCTATAGTTTGGGGTCTGAATGTATGATAGGATGAGTAACCAGGTATGGCTGGGGGGGGGGTGCTCTCTGCAGCTTTGAACCAGGTTTCTTTGACTGCGCATATGTCAGCATTTTCCAGGGTTAAGATTGCTTGCAATGAGTGCAGTTTCATATTTAGACTCCTAGTGTTTAGCAGCATGACCTTTAATTTGCGTTTTGTTGAAAGTTTTATATTGGTAGTATTGACTTCATGATTTTTCCTAAAAAAATGCACTATGGGGGAGGCAAGGGCCTTTGCCAGAAGCCTGAAGCCATGTGAGACAGATGCAGGCCATCTGTGGCAAAGCATCGTGGTCTGTCCATCATATCTTCCCAGGCTGTCAGGTACTGGGAAATGACACCAGAAACTAAGCCACTTGTTAAAGTCATTCATTTTCTGATTATATTGAGGCATCATTCTGGGTGACAGTAGAATACTGCTTGACGCTAGGGACATACCTGTCTGGGACACACATTTAGCAAGCTCAATCATGTCTCTCTTCATATAGTCCAGGGAGGTACACCTCAAGTTGCTTATGCCAACATGGACTGTCAGTGTCATAACAGTACCTGTTGTTGAGAGACTTGCGTGCATGTGTGATATGGTGGATTCTGGCGCCTGACAAACAGCTAACCTTGATTTTCTCCTTATCCAGCCTGGTGAGAGGCACATCTGTGTGTCACACAATGGAGTCTCCTATGACTAATATAGGTTCATAGGTAGGTACTAGGCTATCAGCCCAAGGGCCTATGTAAGCCTAGCCAACAAGGTTCCCCTGGCTTACACCACCCAAGAAAGTTATTTTCCCTGTGCCACTGTCGAGCAGAGACACAGAAGTGATCCCCGAGGTACATTTCCCATCCACTCAAGATTTTTCCTGAAGAGTGTTAATGAAGAACTTTGCTTGACAAAGATGGGTAGCTTGTTCCAGAGTATAGGAAGTCTCTGGGATAGGAATCTATCCCTCCAGCATGTCCTGTTTATTGTGGTGACAAGGTTTAAGTCCCTAGAGCATGTTGCTCGGAGGGATTTCTTTAGGTGTAGCATGTCCAACAGCTCTGAGTTTAATATAGCTTTATATGTTAGGTAGAGATCACCTCAGAGTAGGCGATATGCTATGGAGTAAAGCTGGAGTTTTTTGAGGCAGTTGGTGTAGGGCATTTGTTTGAGGCCAGTAATCCTCTTTGTGAGGTACTTCTGTGGCCTTTCCAGCTGCTGCAGATGTCTTGTGAGGTACATTCCAAAAGGGGCGTTGTACTTTATAATGGGTCTAATGAGTGTCGAGTAGACTGGAACAACGACCTCTTTTTTCCTGGATGAGAACCCTTTTATAATGAGGTGTGCCACGTAGAAGGACTTCCTGACTACTGTGGCGATGTGACCATCAAAGGAGAGACTACTGTCCACCTGGGACCCAAGGTCTCTTATCATGCATTCTGTGTTAAGTAGATTGCTGCCTATGTGGTAGTTCATGGGTACAGAGTTTTTACCAAAGGGGATGACACTGCACTTTTTAGCATTTAGCTTGAGGCCATGGCTCTGACACTAGGCATCTTCTGTCAGCAAGGCCCTTCTGTAGGATGTCCACATCATTTGGGGACTTGACTATGGCTCCTAGTTTGCAGTCACATGCAAACTTCATTAGTCAGAGGCCTTCTGTGTTAGCCTGTACTTCGGAGAAGTAGATACCAAACAGAAGAGGTCCCAGGACGGAACCCTGTGGTACTCCACTTGTCACTGCTTTGAGGTCAGATTTGGAGTCTGCAACTTTTACAGTGTGGGTTCTGTCAGTGAGCCAGTTGGCAACCCATCTTGTGACGTAGGGATTTATACCTAGTTTAGTGAGTTTAGCTATAATTCCAGAATGGGGGAGGGTGTCGAAAGCCTTGGGAAGGTCAAGATAGGCTGTGTGAACCACCTTACCCTCATCTACGGCTTTGGTGACTGCCTCAGAGAAGTCAATCAGGTTCAGGAGGCATGATCTGCCTTTCACAAACCCGAATTGGGTGGACTCCAGAGTTTGGAGGTTGCCAATGTCTTTGTTTGAGTTCCATGATGATACGTTCCATGGCCTTGCAGGCCAGGCTCGTCAGGCTAATAGGTCGATAGTTCCCGGGATCAGGGGTGGATCCCCCTTTGTGGAGTGGGATAATTGTTGCTGTGTGCCATTCAGTGGGCACAAAGCCTAGTTGTGATTACAGGGACTCTGCATTCTTCCTGTATAGATATGGGCCATTTAGGGGGTGAGAGGGGGTAAAGTTAGCACTGAACCTATCTGCCAGGATGTTGGCAATATCAGTTGGTTCTGTAATTTTCTTTCCTTTGTGCTGTAACTCACATCTGGGTGTTGCCATCGAGATTCTTGACATAGCTATAGAATGCTTTGTGGTTGTCCTTGGAATTAGTGGCGATTTTGTTTTCGTAGCTAGCTTTGGAGGATCTTATAAGGGATCTCAGCTTCTTACTGAGGCTGACCAGGGAGCTCCTCCACTCATGGGATTTTACTCTCTTTTGCAACAGTTTCTTCCTTCTGTAGTACAGTTTGTTTATGGCAGGGGGCCACCAGATTGGCTTCCTTTTTTTTGGAGGATGGCGTCCTTGTTCTGTTAGGAGTAGCACGATCCATGCACTCGTGTAAGTGCTTATAGAGTGCATTTGTGTAGGATTCAGCAGTTGTAACTGTATTGTCCATCTGCATGGGTGTCACAAAGTTCACCACTTCTGTCTTATGCATGAAGTTGGCTTTGGAGAAATATTTTACTGTGGTTTCCTTAATGGGTGGGGGCGGGATGTGGATATCGAGGGTGATTAGCTTATGGTCGGATCGGACCAACGAGGAGATGACATCCGGTGTGGAACACCGGTCACTCATGTTGGTAATGACTAAGTCTAGGATATTGTTGCCCCTGGTGGGGGTGGGGGTAAGTTGATCCAGGACATTGGAGTTAATAAATTCCCAAAAGCGTTGAGCTAAGGAGTTGGTACATGAGTAGTTTTCCCAGTTAATGGTGGGGTTGTTGAAGTCACCCATTATTAGGGTGATGTTCATCGTGTTACACTGCTGCACTTGGGTTATCCTGCCATCAGGCAGTTCCCCAGTCAGCCTGAGTTCCAAAGTCTTGGTCCAGCGTCGGCTGCTGTCGCCTCCTCCCTGACGTCAGTGCGACAGGGATATATAAGATGCACCCGAAGATTTTCTTCAGTCTTTCTTGCTGCACGGTGCCCGAAGCAAAAGCAGTTTGCAAGTGCCGGTCGGCCATCTCCTGAGATTTTTATTCCGAATCCAGAACCGAAGTCTACTACAAAGCTAAGTACCCCATTGGGGAAACCTTATCTTGCCTCAGACCGATGTTAGTAAACGTTAATAACTGTATTTCTTGTGGGAAGCAAATACCTCATAAGGATTTCCATTCCTATTGTATCCCATGCCTAGGCCCTGACCTCGATGTCACTGGTTGTCGGTTTTGTGCTAGGTTTAACAAGCGCACTATTAAACGTCGGTTTGATTTTGCCCGACATTATTTTGGTAGAAAATTCAATTATACCATGCCGTCGGAACTTCCGACGACTGGAATACACAAAAAGTGCAAAGACAAGGATAGGCGTCCGAGGCCCAAAACTGATGACGAAGCCTCTTCTAGGCCAGTCGCCGGTTCTCTGGTTTTCAGCGAGGCGCCTTCGCAGCCCCTGATGACCACTTCCGTAGAACCACAAGCCGCCTCTGACTCCCACGTGGAGATGGCTGGGCCTTCGGATGCACAAGTTCTTCAGCCTACCGAGACTAACCTTTCAGAGGAATCTGGAGTAGCTGAGCAACCCACAGCTACAGAGGGTGTCTTCAAACCTACTCAGTTAAGCATTAAACCCTCAGCTAAGTCTAAGCCTCCTTTAAAGTCAAAGAAACAATTACAGCATTCTCCAGGACAGGCCTCCATGCCTAAGAAAATAAGAAAAATGCTCAAAATGTCCGAAGACCTATTCACTCTGATCAGGGGGTCTCATCCCCCTCCTGATAAGAGGCCTAGACAGGATGCAGACTATGACTCATCCAACCAGGTGTCCATCTCTTCTGATTCATCCTCAGACCTAGGATACTCTTTACCCCCTTATGAGGATTCTGATGCTGAGGAATCTATTCCATCAACCTCACCGCCTGAGGACTACTCCTTTGGGGAAACCCTACATACCATGAGGGAGCATTTCCACTGGGAAGGGCAGGATTATTCAGAATCCAAGAAAAGGCTCAGAGGCATCCTTTTATTACCTCAACACAGACCCCTTGCTATTCCGCCAATGTTAGATATTGTGGATGATATGTATACTGAATCCAGCTTAAATCCTGATTCCTTACCTCCAGCCCATGTTAAACCTGACATACTACAGAGTCCCTGACTCACATAAATTTCTGTATAAAAGCCCTGTCGCTGACCCTGAAACTATTTCTCAGGGACCCAAAGGAGTTAAGGCCTCATCAGCCAAGAATCCAGTTCCCTCTGACAGAGATTCCAGAACATTAGACAGATGGGGAAAGAAAGTATATATGTCTGCAACTTTAGCAAGGAGAGCCTTAGATTGCCAGTTTCACATGCTAAAATATCAACAATTTTTACTGTCTCAGTTAAAACAAAAAATGCTTCCAGAATCAGATCCTCCTAATTTTAAAGAAATGCAGGATTTATTGCATGTAGCTGAACAAGTGGGAAAGCATACATTGCAATGTGGTTTTGATTCTCTAGAGGCCTCCTGCAGAGCAGCAGTTACAGGCGACATGCTTGGTTAAAAGAACATACGATGTCCTTCAAGGATGCATCTGCAGTCCTTACAAATGGGTTGTCCTGTCGTCAGGCAGCCCTTCGGTCGGCCGGATTCCAAAGTCTGGGTCTGGCCTCGGCTGGTGTCGCACTTCACCCGACGTCATAGCTGCAGTTCTTCGGGTATAAAGGCATCAGCCGACGCCATTTTCCTCAGTCTTTCTTGCCGCGTGGCGCCCGAAGCAGAAGCTGTTCGCAAGTGCCGGTCGGTCAGAACCAGAGATTACTACTACTGAATACTTCTACTGCTACCGAAGACTTCTAAAAAGCTAAGTACCCCGTTGGGGACTCTTTCTTGCCTCAGCCGATGTCAGAAAAAGTGAATAACTGTTTATCTTGTGGGAAACAAATACCTCATAAAGATTTCCACTCTTACTGCTTACCTTGTTTAGGCCCAGACCACGACTTAGCAGCTTGTCTAGCCTGTGCTTCTTTTAACCGACGGACGCTTAGACGTCGGTCGGAATTTGCTGAGGAGTTTTTCGGCTCCGCTTTTGCTTACATTATGCCGTCGGATCCTCCGACTACGCAAATATCTAAAAAGCGCAAGGAAAAGGACCGACACTCGCGGTCCGCGGTTTCGGCCGAAACCGCGGTTAAGCCAACCGCGAGTGTCTCGGTTTCGGCTGAAACCGAGCTCTCGGTTCTTCCTTCAGCCGAAAGCTTACCTACTACCGAGGCCTCATCCAACCTGGTGGAATCGGCTACTGAAATCCCACCTGCTCTTGCAGGTTCCCAGGATTTATCTGATACTATCCCCTTGGATATTTCAACCCCTGCACGTGGAGCTGCTAGGCCACCAGCAACCATGTCGATTAAGGCCTTTGCCAGGGCTAAAGCAGCTAAATCTACCAAAACTGTGCCTGCTAAGACCCCCTCTCACAGGCCTAGCTCTAGTTCACAAATGCTCAGTCTAGCAGAGGATCTCATTTCTTTGATCCGGGGATCCCAACCTCACCCAGACAGGGCCTCTCACCCACCTCCAGAGAAGAGGCCTAGAGCAGAGCCCCGTGAGCCAGTTTCTACAGATGACTCCTCTGATGATTCAGATAATTCAAACCCTCCAGAGGGCCCTTTCTCCCCTTATGAAGACTCTGATGCTGAAGAGTCCATTCCTTCTGCCTCTCCGCCTGAGGAATTTTCCTTTGGGGAAACCTTACATGCTATGAGGGAACAATTTCAGTGGCAGGGCCAGGATTTTTCAGACTCTAGAAAAAGGCTTAGAACCTTTCTGCATTTACCACAGCGTAGGCCTTTAGCCATCCCTCCAGTTCTTACTGTTGTAGATGATGCATTTAATGATGCTTGTACTGCTCCTGATTCACTTCCTCCGGCCCCTGCTAAGCCCGATAGATACTACAGGGTCCCGGACACACATTATCATTTGTATAAGGCTCCCTTTGCAGATCCCGAAACTATCTCCCAGGGACCTAAGGCTGTAGCAGCTACCTCTGCCAAAAACCACCTCCCCTCTGAAAGGGAATCCAGGGCCTTAGAGAGATGGGGTAAAAAAGTTTACACTTCTGCTACTCTTTCAGCTAGGGCCTTGAACTGTCAATTCCACATGATCCAGTATCAGGAATGTATGTTAGACCAGTTAACTAAAAAGCTGTCCTCAGATGAACCATTAGACAAAAAATCTGTTCAGGAAATGGTACATAACATTCAGCAGGTCAGTAATCATTCCTTAAAATGCGGCTATCATGCACTGGAGGCTTCCTTTAGATCAGCCATGACTGGCACAGTGATCAGAAGACATGCATGGTTAAAAGAGCAGGCCTTACCAGACCATGTCAAATCAAAGCTACTAGATGCTCCCATGGACAAGATCAATTTGTTTGGCTCTCCTGCACAACAGGTGCTGAAGAAGATGGAAGAGAAGGCAAAATCTGTCCAGACAGTCAAAGATTTCTTACAGGTCCAACCTCCAAGGTTTAGCAGGAATTGGCCCTCCAAGAATTGGTCCTTTCCAGACACCTCCAGAGCTCAGAGAGGCAGGAATAATGATCAAGAGGCATAGGTCAATCCAGAGGTGCCTACAGGGGACGTCAGTGGCAGGCTAACAACCAGCGAGGTACAGCCACAGATACAGCCACCACCACTACTACAGGACAATCACAGTGACTTGGCTCTGGCACCGCCTACCAGGGAACAACTAGAAGCACCCTTAGGCGGGAAGCTAGCCTTATTTTCAGTAAACTGGCATTACATCACAGGAGACAAGTGGATTTTGCAGACAATAGACCAAGGTTACAGGTTTCACTTCCATACTCTACCAAGGAAGAGAGGAATGCCAAACCTACCTCCAAATCAAAAGGCAGAAGCTCTAAAACAAATAACTCACTTACTAAGGATGAGAGCTGTAGAAAAGGTACCATCTATGGAGCAAGGACAGGGATTTTACTCCAGGCTCTTCCTGGTACCAAGAAAAGAAAACCAATGGAGACCTATTCTCGACCTGTCCGCTTTAAACACATACCTCATTGTCCCAAAATTCAAAATGCTGACCCTACAGCAGCTTCTTCCCATGTTGGGCAAGGAGTCTTGGCTGGTAACTCTAGATCTCAAGGAGGCATACCTGCACGTCCCCATATGACCAAATTGCAGAAGTTACCTCAGATTTCTTGCAGGATCAGAGCATTATCAATTCTCAGCATTGCCCTTTGGCTTATCTACTGCGCCCAGAGTGTTCACGAAATGCCTGGCATCAGTAATTGCTCATTGCAGGCTTCAGGGAATCCAAATCTACCCTTACCTGGACGACTGCCTGTTACAAGCGGACAACAAAAACAAGCTAGCAGAAGACTTGAAAAGGGTCATTTATCTACTGCAAGCCCTGGGATACACAGTCAATATAAAAAAGTCAAGGCTGATACCATCCCAAAGGATAACCTTTTTGGGTGCAGAGCTGGACACATCAAAACAAATGGCATTTCTAACAGTGGAAAAACAGGAGCAACTCCCTCTCTACTTCTTGGCATTAACAAAGCAGAACCAGCTAACAGCAAGAAAAGTCCGGCAAACCTTGGGTTTCATGGCATCCTGCATAATATTGGTTCCACATGCCAGACTGCATATGAGAAAGTTACAGTGGTACCTAAGGAATTTATGGTCTCAGCACAAGCACAGCCTAGAAACCCAAATTCCAGTAATCCCATGCCTGAAGCAAGAATTCCAATGGTGGGCTCAGGCCTGTCAATCAAACAAAGGACTGCCCTTCCACAGCACTCAACCAAGCCAGACCATCACAACGGACGCCTCAGACCTTGGCTGGGGGGCGCACATGCTGGACAAGTGCATACAAGGCTTATGGACTCAAGACCAGCTGCACCTACACATAAATCAAAAGGAAATGCTGGCAGTAAAACTGGCAATTCAGACATTCAGACCATTTCTTCGACAAGGTCAACTGTTGATAAGGACAGACAACACCACAGTTATGTGGTACATCAACAAACAGGGAGGCACACATTCGTACCCTCTATGCCGGATGGCAATGGACCTCTGGAATGTGGCCCTGAGCTTCAACATTCAGTTACAAGCAATTTTTGTGCCAGGAAAAGAAAACATTCTAGCAGACATACTAAGCAGAACTACCACGGATGCCCACGAATGGATGCTGCATCCGGACATCTTCAAAACCATTACAAGAAAATGGGGACTACCAGAAATAGACTTATTTGCATCCCCACGCAATCACCAACTGAAGAAATTCTGCACAAGGACGTACCACCCACTTGCTTGGAAAGTGGACTCCCTATCTTTCAGTTGGAAAAACCTGACAGCATATGCATTCCCACCACTTCCTTTGATGCACAAGGTGCTATTAAAGATCAAAGAGGACCGTCCAAGGATCATCCTGATAGCTCCAGACTGGCCAAGGCAACATCGGTACCCATTACTGAGGAGCATGTCTCGGGAACAAATATGGCCTCTACCCCTAGTTCCCTTACTGTTAACACAGAACAACTACAACACCCTGCATCCAAACCTGAAAACTCTGCAGCTGACTGCCTGGAACATTGCATAAGACCAAATAACCCAAATTTATCCCAAAGGGTTAAAGACATTATCTTGGAGGCTCGCAGACCCTCAACAAGAAAGAATTATTCAGCAAAATGGAAAAGATATCACATTTGGAGTACTGCAAAAGGAGAAAATGTGTCACTGGTAAACATAGCCAACATCCTGGAATACTTGGCAGAGCTCTTCCACAACGGCCTGTCCTATTCTTCCATTAAGATTCATGCATCAGCTATTTCAGCAGAATACAACTTGGATCCTCCAGTCTTCTCGCATCCTCTGCTCAGGCAGTTTCTGAGAGGAATTAAAAATGTAAAACCACCTAGGAAGCCACCATTGCCAGCATGGGACTTGAACTTTGTGCTAGAAAAGTTGACACTCCCTCCTTTCGAACCAGCAGCAACAGCAGAATTACAATACTTATCATGGAAAACTGCTTTCCTGCTTGCAATCACTTCAGCAAGAAGGGTATCTGAGCTACAGGCATTAATGGCAGTACAGCCCTTCCTGATCTTCCATCAAGATAGAGTGTCCATGAGAACAAATCCTACTTTTATGCCAAAGGTGGTCTCCAGGGTATCTTTAAATCAAGCTATCCACCTACCTACATTCTTCCCCAACCCACAGAACAGGGGAGAAAGACTGTTACATACCTTGGATGTACATAGACAATTACGCTACTACCTGGACAGGACCAAGGGCAATAGAAAAACTGACCAGCTACTGGTAGCATATGCAACAGGAATGGAAGGAAAAGCAATTTCAAAACAGACAATCTCTAAGTGGATAGGAAATTGCATTAGATTTTGTTACTCCTACCATGGGAAGAAAACTCCAGAAAACATCAGGACTCACTCTACAAGGGCTACAGCCACTACCACAGCTTTTCTACGAGGAGTGGCTACCAAAGACATTTTAGAGGCTGCTACTTGGAGCTCCGTGCATACATTTGCCAAGCATTATAATTTACCTTTATACTCCAGATCCCGAGCAGGTCTTGCCACTGCTGTTTTGCAAGGGATCTTAACTACACCATAATCTTATTTCTCCTCCTCCCCCAGTTTGGCTATGGTATTCTACCCATTTGTAAGGACTGCAGATGCATCCTTGAAGGACATAGTACAGTTTTGTACCTACCATAAATGTAGATGTCCGATAGGCATGCATCTGCAGTCAGGATTACCCACCCTCCTTCCCCTCTGTGGTACTCCTAGGGTATTTGCCCATCTTGTAGCTAGCTGGGGGAATCTATTATGGTGTATTTGTTTGTATATATGTGCATACATGCTTATTTTTTGTTTGCTGTCTGCTATTTGGAACCATTTACATTTATCCAAATTTAGCCTTCCTAGAGGGCACCTGGCATCTGGGGCAAGAAACACTGAGGAAAATGGCGTCGGCTGATGCCTTTATACCCGAAGAACTGCAGCTATGACGTCGGGTGAAGTGCGACACCAGCCGAGGCCAGACCCAGACTTTGTAATCCGGCCGACCGAAGGGCTGCCTGACGACAGGACAACCCATTTGTAAGGACTGCAGATGCATGCCTATCGGACATCTACATTTATGGTAGGTACAAAACTGTACTTTACCAGATCATGTTAAAGCAAAATTATTGGATGCACCTTTGTAGCAGGATGTGTTATTTGGAGTTAAGGCAGAAGAGGTATTAAAGAAAATGGAGGATAAGGCAAAATCTATGCAAACGGTGAAGGATTTCTTACAGGTTTAGCCTTCCAGATTTAGCAGAAACTGGCCAACTAAGAATTGGTCCTTTCCAATTACAGACAGACCTCAAACGGGAAGATACAGACGTCCAAGAGGTAGAGGTCAAACACAAGGTACTTACAGGCCTCGACAATGGGTTGCATCAGGCCAGAAAGAAGGGGAAGATGGGCCCCAACCAAATAAAAACAGCTCCAATGACTTCCCACTACAGCTGCCAAACAAATCCTTCTTGGCAGCCCCCTTGGGAGGAAAACTGGCACTCTTCTACCACAACTGGCAAATGATCACCAAAGACAAATGGGTTCTCAACATTGTATTTCAAGGTTACAGGTTCCACTTCCACACTCTGCCAAGGTTAAAAGGAATGCAAAATCTGCCACCAAATCAATGGGCAGAGGCTCAAGAACAAATTACAGCACTCATGGATATGAGGGCTATTCAAAAGGTACCACCACAGGAGCAAGGACAAGGATTTTACTCAAGACTCTTTCTGGTACCCAGAAAGGACAAAGCCTGGAGGCCCATTCTGGATCTTTCATCTCTAAACACTTACCTGGATGTTCCGAAATTCAAAATGTTGACATTACAGCAGCTTCTTCCCATGTTGGGCAAGAAAGCTTGGCTCGTGACTTTGGACCTCAAAGAGGCATACCTGCATGTCGCTATCAGACAAAACTGCAGAAGATACCTCAGATTCATAGCGGGTTCAATGCACTACCAATTCTCTGCACTGCCCTTTGGCTTATCTACTGCGCCCATGGTCTTCACAAAGTGCCTGGCACCAGTAATTGCATTTTGCAGACAGAAAGGAATTCAAATTTATCCGTACCTGGACGACTGCCTGATTCAAGCAAAGAGCAAGGACATTCTTCTAAAGCATCTGGCGTTTGTAAAAAAGTTAAGTTGCCTGGGGTACACAGTAAACAAAAAGAAATCAAAACTAGTACCCTCACAAGAGATTATATTCCTGGGTGCAAGCTTGAACACAATGGCCCAGATGGCTTGTCTCACGCCAGACAAACAAGGACAACTGACTCAATACTTTCAATTGATGGCAACAAAGACCCAACTCCCTGCAAGAAAAATTCTGCAGGCCTTGGGTTACATGGCATCTTGCATATTACTAATTCCATATGCCAGACTGCATATGAGGAAACTACAATGGTACCTAAAGAATGTATGGTCTCAACACTGTCAAAGTTTGGAAACAGTTATACCACTAATCCCTTGCCTTCAACAGGAGTTTCAGTGGTGTGCTCAAGCTTGTCACCTCAACAAGTGACAGCCTTTTACACAACCCACAGTCAGGCAAACACTGACAACAGATGCATCGGATTACACCTGGGGAGCACACATGGCAGGCAAATGTATTCAGGGCACGTGGCCCACAGAACAAAGGCATCTTCACATCAATCAAAAAGAGATGTTAGCTGTACAAAATGCGCTTATAGCTTTCAAGGACCTCCTGCATCCAGGACAACTACTACTAAAGACAGACAACACCACAGTTATGTGGTACATAAACAAGCAAGGGGGCACTCACTCCTACCCCCTATGCAGACAAGCTGTGACCTTGTGGAACACAGCTATAAACCTTCAAGTACATCTGCAAGCACAATTCCTGCCAGGAGACAAAAACACACTGGCAGATGACTTAAGGAGAAACATCATGGATCCCCACGATTGGGAGTTGAATCCACAAATATTCAGAATGATAACACAGAAATGGTGGAGCGTTTGCATCCCCAATAAACTGCCAGCTACAAAAATTCTGCACAAGGAGTTACCATCCACAAGCATGGAAAGTGGATGCCCTCTCATTCAGCTGGGAGAACCTACAAGTATACGCTTTCCCACCATTACCTCTCCTGCCAAAGGTACTCATAAAAGCCAGGCAGGAAGGGCCAAAGGTGATCCTGATTGCACCAGACTGGCCACGCCAGCACTGGTACCCAATCTTAAGGAGCTTAGCACAAGAACCACCCTGGATTTTGCCTCAAATCCCACATCTGCTGACTCAGCACAACAAACAAATACTACACAGCCAGCTAAAGACCTTGAACCTAGCTGCATGGAAGATTCCTTAGTCAAGCAAGCAATGCCTCTCTCCAAAGCTGTTATGGATGCCATTCTGGAGGCCAGAAGGCCTAGTACCAGGAAAGCCTATTTGGATAAATGGAAAAGATTCTGTGCCTGGAACCAAGCTCACAGCCTTGACCCTCTTGTCCCAAACATTCCTCAGATACTACAATACTTAACTGAGATGCTAGACAAAGGACTCTCCTTCTCATCCATCAAAATCCACGCCTCTGCCATCTCTGCTCATTACAACACGGATCCACCAATTTTCTCTAATCCTCTGTTAAAACAGTACCTCAGAGGGGCTAAAAACATAAGACCACCCTGTAGAGCACCTACTCCAACTTGGGACCTCAACTTTGTTTTGGAAAAACTAACTTTACCTCCTTTTGAGCCAGCCAACACAACAGAATTAAAATATATCTCTTGGAAAACTGCTCTGCTCCTGGCAATAACATCAGCACGAAGAGTTTCAGAATTACAGGCACTAATGGCAGTGGAACCTTTCCTCATTTTCCACCAGGACAGGGTGTCTTTAAGAACTAACCCTACTTTTATGCCAAAGGTGGTATCCAGTGTGGCTCTAAACCAAACTATTCACCTGCCAACTTTTTATCCTAAACCACAGAATAAAGGGGAGAGACTACTGCACTCTTTGGACATTCACAGGCAGTTACGCTTCTACTTGGACAAAACTAAAGCTTTCAGAAAATGTGAACAATTATTGGTAGCATATGCTGCAGGAGCACAGGGAAAAGCCATTTCAAAACAGACCATTTCAAAATGGATAAGACATTGTATACATTTCTGCTACACATACCATGGAAAACCTGTACCTAGCAACATTAGATCTCACTCCACCAGGGCAACAGCCACTTCAACTGTCTGCCGCAGAGGAGTACCTACCAAGGATATTTTGGAAGCAGCAACTTGGAGTTCTGTATATACCTTCACCAAGCATTACCATCTGCCTCTATATTCTAAATCCAGAGCTGGCGTCGCCACTGCAGTGCTGCAGGGCCTTACAGCCACCCTAATGCCTTATAGAGCCAGCCACCCTTCCTCAGCTTTGGGATTCTACCCAAGTGTAATGACTGCAGCAGTGTAACATGATAAACATAGTACAGTTTTGTACCTACCATAAATGTAGATGTTCGAGTGTATACACTGCTGCAGTCCAGGTTACCCTCCCTCCTTCCCCTCTTACTGGCTGGTACGTACCTATGTCTTCTACCCTTACTACCTATGGGGAGTATCTGCTGGTAGCTGTAAGTTGTTTTTTGCTTTTCTTATGTATGTTTTATTAGCAGTTGGAATTGCCTACCTATTTAGAGGCACCTGACATCTGGGGCAAGAAAAACTGAAGAAAATGGCATTGGCTGCATCTTATATTCCCCTTTCGCACTGACGTCAGGGAGGAGGCGACCGCAACCGACACCGGACCAAGACTTTGGAACTCAGGCCGACTGGGGAATCACCTGACGGCAGGATAACCCAAGTGTAATGACTGCAGCAGTGTATACACTCGAACATCTACATTTATGGTAGGTACAAAACTGTACTTTTGGTTGAACCCTAATATTTTCCAGTACATCAAGAAAGGAGGAGTAGGAATCCTGGGGCATGGTGGGGGATCTGTAGCAAGCTAACATTTGGATTGCAGTTTTGCCCAGAGTTAGTTGAACTTGGATAACCTCGGATGCATTATGCTGAGCAACTAGCCTGGAGGTGTGGATATCCTTAATGAATATGGACACACCTCCACCTTTGGTGTTTTAGTCCAGGTTACATGACCGAAACGTGTGGTATGAGTTATAGCCTGGTTGTGCAGGGGTGCTCTCTGGATCCTTGAACCAGGTCTCAGTCACTGCACAGATATCAATGCTCTCCATTTTAAGGAGTGCCTCGAGTGAGTGCATTTTGAGATTTTGACTTCTAGAATTGAGTAGCATTACCCTCAGTTTTTGCTTGCCTGTTCCTGTTATGGTGGTGAATTTGTTATTTGAACTTTGCCTAAAAAAGGCACTATAGGGGCAGCAAGAGCCTTAACCAGTATCCGGAATCCCAGGGGCGACAGGTGCAGGCCATCTGTGGCAAAGCATCGTGGTCTGTCGACCATGTCATCCCAAGCAGACAGATACTGGATTCCCCATATCTTGGGTTTATGGTTGGGCCTTAGTGGTTGCAAGACACAGGTGTGTGGACTACATGTGGTATGTGGTGTGGAGGGTTGTGGAGTTCACATGTATTTTACCTCTGAGGTCTCTTTTGTTTGGGTTTGTTTTTGTTGAGAACCTGCGCATATGTGGGTGTGTGTTGTGTAGTTGTGGGTGATGTTTGAGGTGTAGTAATTGTGTGGACTGCTGTCTCAGTGCCAGATATACTGGCTTGTGAGGGAGAGAGCATAGACATATGGTTCTTAATGTAATTGCATCTCTCACAAATTGTGTTCCTAGGTGGTAGTAGTAGGTGATTGTCCATGTACATGAGGCAGTTGCTACACTGTCGGAATGCCCATATCAACTAGGCTGGCAGGAGAAACCATAGGAAATTGTCAATCCATATTTGTCAGAATCTGAGGAGAGACACCAGGGAGAACTAAGGGGTAGGCCTAAAGTCCAAGTGCTTAAACCAAAACTAAGAAGCTTAGAAGAACACTTACAATTTAAACAGGCTAACAACAAGCAGTAATAAGTGCAGCAGAAAAGATGCAGTTGAACACTTTAGAGAACAAGTAGCAGAAAAGGCAAGATTAAGTAATAGAGAAGGAGGAGGAAATGCAAATACTGTAAAATCAGCTGAATAAAGTGTTTTATTAAAGTGAAAAGGGGAGAAAGGAGAAACAGAAGATAATTCAAGGTTAAGAAACTAAGGGGGGGGTGGCCTTCCCAAATGTTCTCTCTGTATTAGGTTATATGAGCTAATAAGAATGGACTGGGAGGAGTGTCCCACATCAGATTTGCAGTAGGGACGCGCAACTGCAAAGCCATAGAGTTTAAGAACAAGACAACAATAGGAAGGGGAGGGTGGGAAACTATGCTACCGCTGTTAGCTACACTATTTTAGGCAGAAAACTACATAAATGTTTAGCACAGCAGAGAGACACTAATTGAAAGTTTTAAACAGAAAAAGGAGCAAGGAGACTCTAGAGAATGCTTTTAACTGAAGAAAATCAGTTATATGATACACTCCTTGGCAGGAAAATCAGAACAACAAACAGATGCTTAAATTGAGAAAGTTTCCAGTTAATAACTTTTACACAGTGAAACTAACTGAAAAAGGTTTACAAACATTGAGACAGTAACAAAAGTGATTTAACAGGCCCAGTAAGGCAGACTGTTACAGTACAACAGTGCTGATTAGTTTATAGCAGTAAAATACAGTAAAAAGTAGGCAGCAGACAATAAAAAGTGCAATAAATGGTATAAGCAATAACTAGTAAAAATAGGCAAGAAAACAGGATACTTGTTATATATCACAGATCCGAGTTTTGATCAGTGCCCATCCTTGGTTCAGCTCAGTGTGAATAAGCAGAAACCCTGTCAAAGTTAGGGCTCAAGTACCAGAAGGTTCAAACCTAAAAAAAAAAAAAGCTCAAAAGAACCAATGAGGTGCTTACTCCAAGCCCTAGACCAGCCAACCTTTACCAGCCAGTGGCCAGTCAACATGATCCTCTCACTAAAGTGAAGAATGGCTTCTGCTAATCTAAAATGGCCTGGAAATGTGCTCAGAACAAGCAGCCACTGCAAACAAACAACCAGGCCCAGAGATAGGAAATTTGAAACAGTCCGTGCTACAGCTACTAGCTACACTATTTTAGGTAGAAAACACTACAGAAATTTTTATCACAGCAGAAAACCAACAGTGAGACACTAAATGAAAGTTTTAGACAGAAAAAGGAGCAAGGAGACTATAGAGAAGGCTTTTAGCTACAAACAAATCAGTTATGTGATACATTCCTTGGAAGGAAAATCAGAACAACAAACAGATGCATAACAAATGGAGAAAATTTACAATTAATAACTTTCACACAGTGAAACTAGCTAAAAAAGCTTTACAGACAGTGAGCCAGTAACAAAAGTGATTTAATAGGCCCAGTAAGGTAGACAATTGCAGAACAGCAGTGCAGATTAGTTTATAGAATAAAGTACAGTAAAAATTAGGAAGCAGACAATAAAAAGTGTAATAAATGGTAAAAATAAGCAATAACTAGTAAAAATAAGCAAGAAAAGAGGAAACGTATCGTTATATATCACAGATCAGAGTTGTGGTCAGTGCCCCTCCTCCGTTCAGCTCAGTATGCAAGCAGTTCAATGTTACTCTTGTGGGATGGATTATTGAGCATTGGACCTTTAAGAAATAAGGTTGGAAGGAAATGACATCAGTGACTGGAGATTTAAAACCATTGCCGGTTACTTTGAAAGTTAGTTCTGATGAAGTCCAAGTGTCAGACGAAAGCGTTCAACTTTTGGATTTCCTTGGGTGCTTCAACAAAGTATTAGTTTAAGGGTGTGCACACTTATGCAACCAGCTTATTGTACTTTTTTATTTTTTATATTTATTCCCCTAACAGATTTGTTTGTTTTTCAATTGTATTGTACAGGTTCTAGGTCACATTTAAAGGTGGGAAAAGTTTTGAAATGATTTATTGTGGTCTCATCTTCTTATATCACAAAAATCTGGCATTTTAACAGGGGTGTGTAAACTTTTTATATCCACTCTATGTGTGTGTGTGTGTGTGTGTGTGTGTGTGTGTATCTGTATTTCGTCATGTGTATATGCATGTAAATGCTCATAAATTCTACACTTAAGGATAGTCAGTTTTGCCTATATAGTAGGAAGAACAAGAAGAACAGATGGCTATATAAACCTCCAGTGAGGAATTACAGTCGCAGCTCCCTAAAAGTTTTACAGGTGTATTGTCTGGTCCCTCCAGAAATACTAGCTGCTTCTAAAATATAATGACAGTGCCTATAGCAACCACATTTTCTCATACCTCTGTAGGATATGGGTGATTTACTGAAGATTCTCTTCGAAAAGGTCAGGAATCTGAAACTAATTTTTAAAACATCATTAAGGGAGAATGCTACAATGAACAGAGAGTTTTATGAGCATATAAATGATATCAAGAATAGGAATACTAGCAACTCTTTATACAAACACACTCCGAGTTGCTTAAATGTTGTATCTTTCAAGTTTCCTGTTTTGGAGAAGATCCTTGTCAGCCCACGTGACGGCCCTGCAGAAACTTTAATGGAAGATAAGGAGTTGTAATGGCAACTCCATCTTAATTGTATGGTTCTGTCAGGTTTAAATGAGAATATTTCGTTTGTACGTATTTTGAAGCCGAGAGCATATGATTTGTAACATTATTGGTTTTGAAAATATTTATATTTACTTGATTTTCATGGTGTTTTAAAGACTATTTCAATATTGTACTCTCTGTAATTTGATCTTTTTATTGATTGTACCAGTTAGTGGGAATGGACTCCCTTTTACTAATTTCCTGTTGAAGCATGTTTAACTTGCCTCCTGTTTCTTGCTCTTGGTTCTGATAAAGTCAGTTTTGTTACTGGACGAAAGTACTTAACCTTTTTATTATTTTGGTTGCAATAAAAAAGTTTTGAACTATTTAGTTATCAGTTTTTCTCGTTTTCAGTTGTTGACTTTGCATTGGCAATTTTGGTGTTGTGTTTTAGTTTTCTTTTGCCAGAGTTTCAGTTGTTTTATGTGTATATGTGTGTGTATCTGTATATATGTATGTTTATGTGTATATATGTATGTGTGTGTGTGTGTGTGTGTGTGTGTGTGTGTGTGTGTATATATATATATATATATATATATATATATATATATATTTATGTATATGGGTGTGTGTGTATGTGTGCATATATGTACATATATATTTTTATATATATATATATATATATATATATATGACACACACACACACACACACACACACACACACACATATATATGAAGAAGAATAATAATACTGATTCTGATCAGGGTCCACTGAAACAAATTAACCAGTACCCTTGCAGCTAAGGCTGACAGTCCCAGGGATTTTTTGTTTTTATTCAGCGTTTGTTTACATTTCAGGTTTGTCTTTTTGAGCATGCTCACCTTTGGATGGGGGGGGGCGAAGAGTGCCAAAGGAAGTTTCAAAGGTGTTAGCCAAATTCCATCTCAAATTGCAGTTGTATTGACAACAGCTCTCCTTGTGCGCCATTCATTAGTTTAGTCTGTGCATTTTACCCATCGGGAAAAGTAGCCTTTCAGGCATTTTATGACCTGATTGCTGCTGCTGCTACTCTAAAAAACACATCATTAATGCAAGACTTTTAAAACAATAGTAAACAAGAGTTTTTTGTTTCTTTCATTTCATATTTTATTATGTGCTGATTGTGAATCCTGGCCATCTATAACAATTTTATGACTTGGCTTCTACCTATAGAAAGCATGTGGGTTAGACCAGGGGTGGGCAAACTTTTTGATTCGTGGGCCACATTGAGTTCTAACATTTGACAAAGGGGCCGGAACAGGAGCAGATAGATGGCATGCTTTGAAAACATCACCTCATTGGGGGAAAAATACACATCTTTGGATATGGAGAAAACATGTGCTTTAATTTCCAATGAAAATGAAGAAAAGCATTACAATAAAATCTCTGACTTCGAAATGAGTCTTTAAACACTGAAAATCAAATAAATGGCCATTTTATTTTAAAGCACTGAAAGTTCTGTTATCCTTCAGGATATCACCATCACTCTCCTCCTGACTTTCTTTTTTTTCAAAAACGGTAGGAGATGCAGATGTACTTGTCCTGTTCCTTTTATTCAGTTTGTTTCCCCGGTGTCAAAAGTCAACAACGACCAGTGCAAGGACGAAACAGTTGCAGCAAGTCAGTCTGTGAAGCGTTATATTTGATCTGTGTGCACTGTTTATTTTAACAACGTGCGTATCACGGAGACACACACATTTTAATGGGAGCAGTGTTGTTGGTCTCCTTTTTTAGCCAGCGCATCAAAGTCTGGAGTTAGTTTTGTTGTGGCGATTCTCAGGATGGATCTGAGGAGTAGGTCTGTTAACTTGGATCTGTGGCTGGCTTTGTTGATGTTCATGACGCTGAAGGTCTGTTCACACACGAAGGTAGAGCCGAACAAAGCCAACATTATCTGCGCTTTTAGCCTTAGATTTGGAAATGCGGCATCATTGAGTGAAGCATAGAAGTCATTTAGTTTCAGAGAGCTGAACTTCTCTTTTAAGGCAGGGTCGGACTGAAGGTTGATCAGTTCGAGCTGAAGCTCCTCTGGAGCTGTTTCGGGGTCTTGTGACAGAGGAAAGGGCACCAATTGAAGTGACTTGTCAATTTTGTCGAAATCCAAAAACCGATGGCAGAATTCTCTGTGCAGTGCATCCAGTGACTCACTGTATTTCTTTACTTTTGCTCCGGCCTCTTTCAGCGTGGCTAGTCTAGGAAAATGAGTGAATGACTTGTTCAAAATCTGCCTGGAGAATAAAGCCAGCTTGGATTTGAAGGCATTCACGATTGTGTACATGTCATGCACAAACTGCTCCTTCCCCTGCAGTTTCACGTTGAGCTCATTCAAGTGTGAAAATACGTCCGTAGCAAACGCAAAGTCACACATCCAGCTGTTGTTGCTCAGCTCAGGAAATCCCCTGCCGCTCCAAAAACACACCAATCTCCTCTTTGAGCTCCCACACTCGTTGAAACACTTTGCCCAAACTCAACCAGCGGACACAGGAGTGATAAAGCAGGTCCTGGTGATCCGCATCAGTTTCCTCCAGGAACGCAATGAACTGACGGTGCTGAAGTCCCCGTGCGTGTATGAAGTTGACGAGTTTCACTACAGGATTCACAACATGATTCAGCTGTAACACCGATTTACATAGAGATTCCTGGTGGATGATGCAGTGGAGGAAAATGACATCCTGGTCAGGGTTTTCATCTTTCACTTTATTCTGGATTCTCCTCAGCAGGCCAACGTTTTTTCCCGTTAAATTCGGAGATCCATCTGTGGTGACGTTAACAAGCTTACTCCAGGGAAGCTTCAAGTTTTTGATGGCAGCAGACACCTGTTCAAACAAGTCCTCTCCCTGTGTTTGTCCTTTCAGAGACTCCATTGTCAAAAACTCCTTCGTTATTTCAAAAGTTTCGTTGATTCCTCGGATAAAAATGCGGAGCTGAGCAGTGTCTTTGACATCGTTGCTTTCATCCAGTGCTAAAGAATAAAAAGTGAATGACTTTGCCTTTTTGTTTAATCTGCTGGTGATATCTTCATCTATTAGTTCCACACGGCGAGTCACTGTCCGCCGTGATAAACTGATTTTCTCAAATTTGTCTTTGGTCTCCAGGCACAAAATACCTGCTGTCTCTACCATACATTCTTTTAAAAACTCGCCCTCAGACAGTGGTTTGCTGGCCTTTGCTATTTTGAATGGAAGCATAAAACTGGCCTTGGTACTTGACTCTTGAATGGCAGTTTGACGGTGAAAAAAACTTTGCTGAGCCTTCAAATTAGCTGCCACCTTCTCAGCAGCAGCTTCCCGTTCTTTTGTTGAGAGCTTGCTAGCATAATTAGCGTGCTTTGTGGCAAAGTGACGGCTAATATTATACTCTTTAAAAACCGCCACAGTTTCTTGGCATATCAGGCAAACAGCATTTGATTGGTGTTCAGTGAAAAAATATTTAGTTGTCCACTCCTTATTGAACACTCGACATTCTCTGTCCACTTTCCTTTTCTTGGGTCCGCTCATCTTCATAGAGGGACAGTGGGTCAAAGGGTAAAGTGCAAACGTGGAGTAATAGGCCTACGCTTCACCTCAACAAAGCCAATATATCTAGAGTGCGCCATCTAGTGAGGAAACATCAGAATTACAGGGGAAATAAAACATTAACAAGGTTAATTTATTAAATTTTTTCAAGTTTGGCGGGCCGAATCAAAACGTTTAACGGGCCGCATGTGGCCCCCGGGCCGTAGTTTGCCCATGCCTGGGTTAGACAAACAGAAGTGGAAACCATGTTTCTCTTTCATGTTTTAGTGTATTCTGATTTTTGAATACTAGCCTGATGTAGTGACCTTCTGACTTGCTAGTAATTCCATAGAAAGCAAGTGTGTGACATAAGGTTGGAGCATCAGTAGACACACACTTCTGTTCCATTTCCAGCTTCTAGTTTTATATGTGCTCATTTCTGACTACTACTAAACATTTTTTTTTTTTTTTTATGAGCGGGCTACTTATACATCTGTAGAAGTATGAGTGATACACATTTTAAAAATTAGTATACACTAATGTCCCTTTTCCATGGCACAGCTTTCTTTATTTTAAATATGAGTCAGGAGCTGGGGGCATAGTTCCCCAATCTAATGCAAGTTGGAGAAGAACACAAATCCAAAGATTAGTTTATCCTGGGAGCTGAAACAAGACTGGAACTGTGGATTTACAGGATATTTAAAAGTAAAATGACACTGTGGGTGGGAATGAAAGTGATGTGTTGAAGTGGGCATGAATTCTGTAAGCTTAACTCGGACCCTGATTTTAAACACTGGGATTGTCCATTTAAAGCAGGCATGGGCAAACTACGGCCCGGGGGCCACATGCGGCCCGTTAAACGTTTTGATTCGGCCCGCCAAACTTGAAAAAATTTAATAAATTAACCTTGTTAATGTTTTATTTCCCCTGTAATTCTGATGTTTCCTCACTAGATGGCGCACTCTAGATATATTGGCTTTGTTGAGGTGAAGCGTAGGCCTATTACTCCACGTTTGCACTTTACCCTTTGACCCACTGCCCCTCTATGAAGATGAGCGGACCCAAGAAAAGGAAAGTGGACAGAGAATGTCGAGTGTTCAATAAGGAGTGGACAACTAAATATTTTTTCACTGAACACCAATCAAATGCTGTTTGCCTGATATGCCAAGAAACTGTGGCGGTTTTTAAAGAGTATAATATTAGCCGTCACTTTGCCACAAAGCACGCTAATTATGCTAGCAAGCTCTCAACAAAAGAACGGGAAGCTGCTGCTGAGAAGGTGGCAGCTAATTTGAAGGCTCAGCAAAGTTTTTTTCACCGTCAAACTGCCATTCAAGAGTCAAGTACCAAGGCCAGTTTTATGCTTTCATTCAAAATAGCAAAGGCCAGCAAACCACTGTCTGAGGGCGAGTTTTTAAAAGAATGTATGGTAGAGACAGCAGGTATTTTGTGCCCGGAGACCAAAGACAAATTTGAGAAAATCAGTTTATCACGGCGGACAGTGACTCGCCGTGTGGAACTAATAGATGAAGATATCACCAGCAGATTAAACAAAAAGGCGAAGTCATTCACTTTTTATTCTTTAGCACTGGATGAAAGCAACGATGTCAAAGACACTGCTCAGCTCCTCATTTTTATCCGAGGAATCAACGAAACTTTTGAAATAACGAAGGAGTTTTTGACAATGGAGTCTCTGAAAGGACAAACACAGGGAGAGGACTTGTTTGAACGGGTGTCTGCTGCCATCAAAAACTTGAAGCTTCCCTGGAGTAAGCTTGTTAACGTCACCACAGATGGATCTCCGAATTTAACGGGAAAACGCTTGGCCTGCTGAGGAGAATCCAGAATAAAGTGAAAGATGAAAACCCTGACCAGGATGTCATTTTCCTCCACTGCATCATCCACCAGGAATCTCTATGTCAATCGGTGTTACAGCTGAATCATGTTGTGAATCCTGTAGTGAAACTCGTCAACTTCATACACGCACGGGGACTTCAGCACCGTCAGTTCATTGCGTTCCTGGAGGAAACTGATGCGGATCACCAGGACCTGCTTTATCACTCCTGTGTCCGCTGGTTGAGTTTGGGCAAAGTGTTTCAACGAGTGTGGGAGCTCAAAGAGGAGATTGGCGTGTTTTTGGAGTGGCAGGGGATTTCCTGAGCTGAGCAACAACAGCTGGATGTGTGACTTTGCGTTTGCTACGGACGTATTTTCACACTTGAATGAGCTCAACGTGAAACTGCAGGGGAAGGAGCAGTTTGTGCATGACATGTACACAATCGTGAATGCCTTCAAATCCAAGCTGGCTTTATTCTCCAGGCAGATTTTGAACAAGTCATTCACTCATTTTCCTAGACTAGCCACGCTGAAAGAGGCCGGAGCAAAAGTAAAGAAATACAGTGAGTCACTGGATGCACTGCACAGAGAATTCTGCCATCGGTTTTTGGATTTCACAAAATTGACAAGTCACTTCAATTGGTGCCCTTTCCTCTGTCACAAGACTCAAACAGCTCCAGAGGAGCTTCAGCTCGAACTGATCGACCTTCAGTCCGACCCTGCCTTAAAAGAGAAGTTCAGCTCTCTGAAACTAAATGACTTCTATGCTTCACTCAATGATGCCGCATTTCCAAATCTAAGGCTAAAAGCGCAGATAATGTTGGCTTTGTTCGGCTCTACCTTCGTGTGTGAATAGACCTTCAGCGTCATGAACATCAACAAAGCCAGCCACAGATCCAAGTTAACAGACCTACTCCTCAGATCCATCCTGAGAATCGCCACAACAAAACTAACTCCAGACTTTGATGCGCTGGCTAAAAAAGGAGACCAACAACACTGCTCCCATTAAAATGTGTGTGTCTCCGTGATACGCACGTTGTTAAAATAAACAGTGCACGCAGATCAAATATAACGCTTCACAGACTGACTTGCTGCAACTGTTTCGTCCTTGCACTGGTCGTTGTTGACTTTTGACACCGCGCAACAAACTGAATAAAAGGAACAGGACAAGTACATCTGCATCTCCTACCGTTTTTGAAAAAAAAGAAAGTCAGGAGGAGAGTGATGTTGATATCCTGAAGGATAACAGAACTTTCAGTGCTTTAAAATAAAATGGTCATTTATTTGATTTTCAGTGTTTAAAGACTCATTTCGAAGTCAGAGATTTTATTGTAATGCTTTTCTTCATTTTCATTGGAAATTAAAGCACATGTTTTCTCCATATCCCAAGATGTGTATTTTTCCCCCAATGAGGTGATGTTTTCAAAGCATGCCATCTATCTGCTCCTGTTCCGGCCCCTTTGTCAAATGTTAGAACTCAATGTGGCCCACGAATCAAAAGGTTTGCCCACCCCTGATTTAAAGGAATGCACAACAAAAAGGAAGCTGAATAAAAGTTTAATATTAGAGTAAAAAGCTTTCATTCCTTCTTGTAAATGCGACGGGAACTTTATCAGAAATGCAATTAACTCATTCCCTCCAGTACAGTTCTTTTGAGTGTGTATCTTTAACTCCCAGTGAGTGTGGCTTGAGCCTTTAAAAACATGAAGTTATCACCTTACAGTTCTAGCAAATACTCGTTGACAGAAGTCAAATATCAATACAGTTGTGTTTGCCATCATGTATGCTTCAAGATAAGAAATTCTGATACCGTATATATAGCATGGTTTTGGAGTTATTAAAGTTATTAATGCAAATATAAGCAAGCAATATTTGATACCTTGAGGCACAGTAGGAGGTAACTGCACTCGGCTGTAATGAGTTCAACGACACTTTTCACTGTGACAAAATTTGAAACTAACCAGTAAATATCACAAGTAATTGGCATGATCGTATTTACCATTACTAAAATCACATGATTATATTGTCACACCGTTATAAAAAACATTTATTGCACTAATGTAAATTTCAACAAACTTTTAATATTAACATTTATGTTAAGGCCAGGGAACTTATTGGACCTAAGCAAGAGTTGCCATTTATGTGCCCTGGTTTCCAACACATTATTGTACTCATTGGTGAACCTTATATTATTGACCAGCTCTAAAACTAAAACGTGAAACTTCCTAAAGTTCGAGCATCCTGAGTTATGCTTCATTAAGATATTGGTGTAATCTTTACTTTGATGGCTTTATTATGCTCCCTTATTCTAAACCTTAATTTCCTAGTTCTTTTCCCAGTATAATATTGTGAGTAGTTGCTGCACATAGCTAAATACATTAAGTTGGAGCTACAACAGTTGTATCTCACCTTTGTAGTAATGGTACAATTCAAATGTGGAAAATCAACACAGCTGATATTGTTAATGAATCTACATCGATTGCAAGAGCCACAAAGAAAGGTCCCAAGAATGTTGCTTAACGTTTTATTAACTCTAACAAGATCGGTTTCCAGTCATTTTTTAATATTAACTGCACATAAAAACTATTATCTTCAAACAGTTTTTCATCTCCATCACAAATGAAAAACAGCTCATCTATGTACCTTATAAAATTTCACAAACTTAAATAAAGGTAAGGTAAAAAAAATAGTCGACTCCCACCAACACAAGACTAGATTGGCAAAAGCGGGGGGCTACATTAGCCCCCATTGGCACTCCAGTATTCTGTTGGTGAATAGGTCTGTGAAACAAAAAATAATTATTTTTGATAACAGTATCAAGTAATATGCAAATAGTGTTGATAAAAATCTTATCTAGCTTCCAACATTTCTCTAGATACAGCCTAGCAAACTCTAGACCATCTTTCTGCTCAATGTTGGTGTATAAGGAAACTACATCAAAAGTGCCCAACATAAAACATAAAATAAAATTGGCTGTTTTGCATGTTAGGATTGAGAAGTCCATCTAAAAAACTGGAAATAGTAACAGTTTTATGCATGGGGGAGGCAGCAATTGGCCTAAAGGGTAGGCTAATTTCATTTCTATGGATTTTCTGAATTTGCAATATCTTTCTCAGTTTAGGTGTTCAAGAACAAGAAATGTGTGCACTTTAAAACTCTAGAAAGCCTCAGTTAAGTAATTCACACAAAATAATATAAATTTCAGAATATCGTTTTTTAACACAGTCTTTATTAACTGTACGATGGTGAACCGTCTTTGTGTGTACACGTCTATAGGTATGTATTTTATAGGTATGTATTTTTTTGTGTGTAATATATATATATATGTATTTGTGTGCGTGTGTGTGTATATATATATATATATATATATATATATATATATATATATATATATATATATATTATATTATATTATATGTGTGTGTGTGTGTGTATGTATATGTATGTAAATACAGCAAACTCTCAGTTAACCGGCACCCATGGGGATTGGTAGATGCTGGATAACTGTAGTTTCTGGTTGCTTGAGATTTTCTATTAAAAATAGGCCTGAATGGTACTGTACTGTGTACTATTTGCTCAGTTTGGCTTGTTCTCAGGTTGGGGAGAGAGGGAATTTATTCCTATCTTCTTTTTAAAACCTCTGAAAACGTAAGGTATGTTTCTGCGGGGGGGGGGGGGGGCAGAAAGTGCAAAACATGAAAATTGTACTGTATTTCTTTGACTTTTTTTAGCAGTTGCTTGAGTTCTGGTTAACTGAGAGTTTACTGTATGTATTTGTATATTTATGTGTGTATATTTATGTGTGTATATATGTGTGTGCATGTATGTATATGTATGTATACACACACACACACACCATCATCATCGTCATCATCAGCCCTCTTTTTCCCATTTTCTTCATGGAGTCAGGGTATCGTGTTAACTGTCACCATCTCTCTCGATTCATTGCCACACTCCTGCCTTCTTCAACACTCATGCCAGACTGTCGATGATCTTCTTTACACAGTCCATCCTCCTCTTTGCTGGACGTCCTTGTTTCCTCTTTCCTTCTTCCCATCTGTTGCAAATCTTCTTCACTAGATTGTCTTCTGCATTTCTGCATGTCGGAACCCCGGTAATCTGTTCACTTAGATCTTTTCTGCAATTGGAGCTACTTTGCCTTCTGCTGTTATGTCCTCATTTCTCTGTCTGTCCCACAGTGTGCATCCTACCACCCTTCTCAGGTCAGGCACTTCATTTCCATCACCGTCATATATATGTATGTATGTGTGTATGTGTTTATGTATACGTGTGTGTGTGTGTGTGTGTGTGTGTGTGTGTGTGTGTGTGTGTGTATATATGTATATATATATATATATATACACACACATTCATGTACATATACAGGGAATTAGCCCATTTTCTCACTGTAGTGCGATCTCGGAGTTGGTATATTTAATATGCAGGGGGCATAGCCCCCCCCCGGACAAAGTAGTAGAATTAACGTACCATTGACTGTATAGTTTAACGGTACATTAATGTTCATAGCAGGAGCTGAGTGAAGTCATCTCTTGCTGCGTCGAATACATTGAACCAAGGTTGTCGATGTATTCATTTTTGCTTTGGTTTACTTTTCGGTACTACGAATTCTGGATTTTGGTTCGACAATCTAAATGGTCGACCAAAGCTAATTCGAAATGCCAATAAAATATATATATATATATATGTGTGTGTGTGTATATGTGTGTGTGTGTGTGTGTGTGTGTGTGTGTATGTGTGTGTGTGTGTGTGTGTGTGTGTGTGTGTGTGTGTGTGTGTGTATGTATATAGGTTTACTATCAAAATCTCGAAAATTTAAAAAAATACCGTTTTGAACATCGAACAGCAAGGTTGATTCCCTGCATATTATTTAGGTTAAAATGTTGTATCTGATGAACGAATTCAGCAGATTCAACATTTTCATCAAATATCGAATATGATGTCAGTATAGGAGCTCGGGTAAGTGTCACTCCTACACTTTAAATCACCTTTTTGCAGGGGAGAAAGCCCCCCTGCACCCTCCTGTGGGGGGCTGCACCCACCAAACCCCCTGCTACCTATATAGTCCATCTCCGAGATCGGACTACAGTGAGGAAAGGGATGAATGTCCCAATCCACACTGTACCCTGATCTCTATTAATTGCATCGAGCTTATATGAGTGAATGCACAGTAGCATTTGCTGATATGAACTGTTGATAATTTAACATTCGGCAACATGGGAATCGGCCTTCTGATGTTTGACATTCCCATGTTTGCTGAACCTACATTCAACATTTTGACTGTAAACCTATATATATGTATGAGCAGCACAGTGGTGCAGTGCTTAGTGTTGTTGCCTCACAGCAAGAGGATCTCCAGTTCCATTTTCAGCTCTGGTGCCTTCTTTGCAAAGTCTGCATGTCTTCCCCATGTTCGCTTGGGTTTCCCCCTGGTACTCCAGTTTCTTTCCACATTGCAAGGACCTATAGTAGGTGGATTGGACACTCTAAATTGCCCCTAGATGTGAGTGGTGTGTGAGTGTGTGTGGTATATCCTTCGAGGAGAATTGGGCACTGGGCTAGCAACCTAACCTTGCAAAACCATAACCACTACAGAAACAACAAGCGCTAGTGGGTGCTCGTCGCACGATGTGTTGCATGGCACGGGAACATGTTATAGAGAGAAATCTGAAATATAATTGTGTGTATGTATATATATATACATACATATATATATATATATATATATATATATATATATATATATACATACATATATATACATATATATATATATATATATATATATGTGTGTGTGTGTGTGTGTGTATTATATATATATAGCTATATATATATATATATATATATATATATATATATGTGTGTGTACATAAATATATACATATACACTTTGTGTGTGTATATACCTACATACTTATATGTATATGTGTGTGTGTGTGTATTATATATATATAGCTATATATATATATATATATATATATATATATATATATATATATATATATGTATATAAATGTGGTATACTTATATGTATGTGTGTGTGTATCTGTGTATCGCAGGTTAGAGAATTCCAGTAGTGGAGAATGCACTGACATCTTAATCTTTGAAACACTTAAAATTTCTGGAAAGAAATGATCAGGGGTCCTAATTTCTATAACTGGAAAGGGAGAAATGATAGTACTATTCAAGTGATGGCAGTTACCAAAGAAAATTTCATAAGTGATTTTCAGTTGTATACCATTTATTTTCCTTTAAATATTGTATTTGTGAAATTTTGCAGGGATAATTAAACAGTTGTAATTGTTTAAAAGTGTCAGAGTGTATTGCCGATTCTAGAGCAGAAACAACATGAACAGGATGAAATTATGTTGACTATATTAAATGGAAGCAGACTTAATGAATTGCAGCAAGGAGCCTGAAAAATAGTTCCACAAAAGAGAAAATACAATAGATGTCTTCCAAAATTGCCAAACTGTGAGATCTCTCTACATATCCTATGCAGGCATAAGAATATTTTGTCTGAGTGGAAACTAATCATCTGAAAGGAAAAAATGCAACATTCTCAGCCCTTTACTGTGCTAAATCTTCATCAGAACTTGAAAATAATGGCTTAACAGTTATCTCAGTTCTTTCTTTAAGCAATTCACTTTGATCACTATCAAAATGAATACTTCCAGAGCTTTTCTACAAGAAGCTTCTTTAAAACAAGGCCTGCAGCAAGTGTTAACTACAGCACAAGAACTGGCTTTACAAGTGGACAGGACTTCTACAAACATTGACTCATTAAACTGAAATATTGAAAAATATAGTACAGAAACAGGGACTGCAAATGAATAATGTAAAGATTTTATTATCTGATGTGGATGGAAGAGTAGAGGAGGAAGAATTATAAAATGATTGTCTTTTAAAAACACATGGAAACTAGCTAGAGGACTTAAAAAGGAGAAAGAATAAGTCACATGAAGTATATGAAGTTTCAGAAACGACAGTGGAACGTGGGAGTATATTTACTTATTAACAGCATGAGTACCGAAATTATTAAACGTTCAGGAAAGCTTTTCAAATGAATCAGAAAGAACAACACTGGTCACTTCTTAAACCCCCTACCAATGCAGGAGTCTATCCAAGGTCAATAATTTCAAATTTCCATCATGTTTCAACAAAGAGCTAATATTAAGCACTGCTTGCTCTAACCTTCGAGCCAGAATTAATAGCATTGTATTTGATGACTATTCAGTGTAAGCAATGGAAAAGGAAAGGCATGCTGGCCTTTGTTGTAAAGCTTTAAAGAAAAATAATTTGAAAATATGTTGTATCCAATCAGGCTTAAAATATTATTTTTTTCTTTACAAATACCACTGTGACATTCAGTACTGTAGAAGAACCTGTTTCATACGTCCAGAACAAACTCCTTACCAACATGAAGAAATGGAATGGAGTTGCTCATCAAGAGAGTCATGAGAATAAAGAAAGCAGGAAATCTGGGGTGACACATGAAAAGAAATCTGAAGACAAGTAAATATGGGTGATACTTGGGTTATATCAGGATTTAACCATGGTTTGTGTAGTTTGATCACGAGAGCGAAGCCCGAGTGAATAAACAAAGGCAGCCATATCCCCACGCACAGGAGTGGATTATTGCTATTATAAAATTACATTATTTAAGAAAGTTTCTTATATTTTTTAAATGATGCCTTTGTGTAACAGTACTTCAGTTTTCTGCATTGTCTTCTGTATGTTTATGTACTGCACTTGGATATGGGACTAAATGTTCCCACAGTTGCAGAATACATAATTGCACTGCAAGAGAGAACAGAGAAAAGATAATCTCCATTGCTATTTTTTTAACTTTTTAAAAATCAATAGATTTTAAGAGGACAGGGTAAGTGTCTAATTTCTTTAGTTTTGCAGAATGTACCTGATTTTTTCATAATTTGCTCAGTCCCTCAGCATATGACAGTAGAAAGTCTGGCCTCTCATTGCTAATTCAGCAGCTAGACTTTTTTTTCTGTTTGTATATGCTCAATATATGGACTCTGTGGTTGAGCTATCCAATCAGCGTTCTCGGTTTTGAATAATAATGAACCTTATTGTGTTGTTGTTAATAATTCTTAAACATTTTATATTTATACACATATGGGGAAGGCTGTGTTCTGCAATAATTGTGGCACTTTGAACATTTATTGGCTGTTATATGAACTGTTTCTGTAGATTAAACAAGGAAAGTCCCGCATTTTTTTTTTTGTTATATTTAGTCATGGAGTGACAGTTGAATTCCTAGTAATACAAATTCACTAAATGTGGGTTTAATATTGGAATTCCATCTGCAAGTATTTCTAGAGTGTCACATAAGTGAAAGTTTGCTCTTTATTTATTTTATTTTGTTTGTTTTCCGAGGTAGAGTGCTGGTCTCCATGGACCTTTTTCACACACGGCCTGGGGGTGGTGTCTTGCTGCAAATCACACACACAGGCAATGAAGGCTGAGGAAATCAAACCTTTGGACCACTGATCCACAGGAAGTAACTTGTTAACAGCTCCTTAATCCTCTTAAGCCAAGTGCCAGAAAAATGGTCTGTTGTGTTCTCTTAATAGAAAAATAAAAATGTTCATGAATATAAAGTTGCAGAAAAGATAACATTCTATAAGACCTCCAGTAATGTTAAGAAACTCTTCATTTTCCTTTTTAGGGTTTGTGGAAGTAATCTTCTTTACATAACTGCATATTTAAATATTAAATACAGTTGTGAATTACTTAAAAATGCTTTGTGTACTTCATACAAACACTTCACAGTATGGTAATTTTGATCATTTGTATTTAAATATTTATGTTATGTAAAACACTTTTATGAATTATAGTTGCTCTTTCAGCTCAACTCCATTTCTAATAGATAAATATAGCAAGTGTAAGCTGTGGGGAAGACCTCTTGCAGGTTAGAATGAATTCTCCTGCTCTTGAGAGATGTGCCTAGAGTTTGTGCGACTGTCTATGCTTTACTTATTTAAATCTCAAATCAGAGGGATTAGCAGAGGTCTTCACATCCATTAGGCAGCTTTGCTTTGGGTTCCAGGAGACTAATCAAAAAGAAATTATGAAATACTATGTTAAAAAACAAGGAAATAACGTTTATTATTTATTAAATAAAATTTCTTTATTTCTTTTCTTCCAAACATTTTGTGTTTCTAATATTGTGACAGAAATTAAACCCATTCTTAAGTTATAGTACAGTAAGAGTTCAGTAAATTAGTATTGATCCAGGTTTTGGTATTTGCCAAGAGTATGGTGCTGCGGTAGCGTTGTTGCCTCACAGTTAGACGTTGCCCGTTCGATTCTCAGTTAAAGCGTCTACTGTGTGATGACATGCGTGAATGGGCGTTCCTTCGTTGAAGGTTGTGCGTTAGGCCCGGCAAGCCAGCATGTAAAACTCTACTGCCAATCATTAGCGGACCGGAGTTCCGCTGTGGCGACCCCTAACCGGGAAAAGCCGAAAGACACACACACATTGTTCTCAGCACTCATAAAGTACTTAGAATTGTCTCCTGCTACACTTCATATGGAGCTTTCATGTGTTGGTAGAATATTTAAATGCACTTGAAAATTGCTTTTGATTAGTCCTGTTGCTTGTTTCTACTAAAGGAACTGTCTCTGTATGTCTCTAATTTCTGCTTACATATCTTGGTATCTTCTGACTGTGCCTGTCATTGTGTAGGACCCCGTTTTCACTGGCTGTAGTCGTTTCAGTTATTAATGATACTTTTATCCTGTTTTGTTTGACTGCTATATATGGTTTTCTTGCTTCTGTTTTCTTTTTAATTAGATATCAGATGATTCTATATAGGTTCATAGGTTGGTACTAGGCTATCAGCCCTAGGGCCTATACAAGCCTAGCCATAACAATTCCCTGGCTATTTCTTCCCACACTATTTACTTCCCTGGACCCCTGTCTAGCAGGGCGACTGACGTGATCCCTGGGGTGAATTTCCTTTCTCCCATCCAATCCTATATGATCAAAGTGTCTTAATTTTCAATATTGCTTTGTGGGCCACATTTCCATTGCTTTTCATCTACTTCTTTGTTCCATTGTTTGCACAATCCTGAGTGCAGTAGTCTTGTCATATTGCTGTGCCTTTCAGTATACAGCCATGAGTATGTCACAGCCAGCAGCGGAACTTGCAACTGTTTCTAGTTATGTATTATAGAATCTGTGTTTGTCTGTATCTCTCTCTATTTACTTTGTGAACTAACATGTACCTAGCCCTGTATCTTCAGCTGAAGTTATTAGCCTTTCACCTTTTGGTTTAAATTAACCATTCATATAGCAAATCTTGATCAACATTTGGTTGTTTCAGCTGTCCTATATACTTGCCATTTTAGTTGTGGGCTTTCCAGTTTTCTTTCCTTTTGTTCTGGTCCTGTTTATTTCTGCTTGCACTTTCTGTTGCTTTTTGATTCTTCGCTACTTCTGGTTTGATTTCCATTCCCACTCCTTTCTGAAATGTTTGTTACTCTGACCAAAGATGTTGTCTTAAGACTTAGTTTTTCTGTAATTTAGAAATGTTGTGCTCTCATCTGATGAGTTCAGAAAATATATATGTAGTCCCACAATTGCAGACCTGTACATGTCGAGGCACATACCTCCTTCATTCAGAGGCCTATTTAATCTTCCTATGAGCTGTTTTTGTATTTGTAATTCAATAAGCTTGAAACATTTTTTTTTTTGTTTTCTTGTCCAGCTGATCCATTGCTTTCTGGGGTCAGTCAGTCATACTAAAGCTGTATATACATCAGAACAGGAAAAGAGCAAGCTGATTTATAGCTTGAACTATCTTCCTAGATGCCAAGGTATTTTTCAGTATTAGTTTTAGTCTTCATATGTTCATAGGTAGGTACTAGGCTATTGGCCCTAGGGCCCATACAAGCCTAGCCAAAAAATGTACCCTGGCTTTCGCCACCCAAGAAAATTATTTTCCTGTGCCCCTGTCGAGCAAAGCCACAGAAATGATCCCCGGGGTGAATTTCCCATTTCCCATCCAATCATCAAGATTTTTCTTGAAGAGTGCTTATGAGGAGCTCTGTTTGACATAGATAGGTAGTCTGTTCCAGAGTATGGGAAGTCTCTGGGACAGGAATCTATCCCTCCAGCATGTTCTGTTTATTGTGGTGACTAGGTTTAGGTCCCTAGAGCGTGTAGCTCGGAGGGATTGGGATTTCTTGAAGTGGAGCATGTCCAACAGCTCTGTGTTTGACATAGATTTGTATGTTAGGCAGAGATCACCCCTGAGCAGGTGATATGTGATGGAGTAAAGCTGTAGTTTTTTGAGATGGTCTGCATAGGGCATCTGTTTGAGGCCAGTAGTCCTCTTTGTGAGGTATTTCTGTGGTCTTTCCAGTTGTTGTACATGTCTTGTGAGGTACATACCAAAAGGGGCGTTGTACTCTATAATGGGTCTAATGAGTGATGAGTAGAGGGGAACAGTGACCTCTTTTTTTCTGAATGAGAATCCTTTTCTGATAAGATGAGCCACATAGAAGGATTTCCTGACCACTGTGGTGATGTGATTATCAAAGGAGAGACTACTGTCCACCTGTGTCCCAAGGTCTCTTATCAAATTTTCGGCAGCTATGTGGTAGTTCATGGGTACAGAGTTTTTACCATAGGGGATGACAATACACTTATTGACATTGACATTGAGCTTCAGGCCATAGCTTTGACACCAGGTATCTGTCTCAGTGAGGCCCTTTTGTAGTTTGTCCACATCGTTAGGAGTTTCGATTATGGCTCCTAGTTTGCAGTTATCTGCAAACTTTGTTAGCCAAAGACCTTCTATGTTGGCCTGCACTTCAGAGAAGTAGATACCAAACAGGAGAGGACCCAGGAATGAACCCTGTGGTACTCCACTTGTCACTGGTCTGATATCGGATTTGGAATCCGCTACTTTCACAGTGTGGGTTCTGTCCGTGAGACAGTTGGCAACCCATCTTGTGACATAGGGATTTATACCTAGTTTAGTGAGCTTATCTGTAATTCCAGAGTGGGGGATGGTGTCGAAAGCCTTGGTGAGATCTAGATAAGCTGTGTGAACCATTTTACCCTCCTCTATGGCTTTGGTGACTGCTTCAAAGAAGTCAATCAGGTTTAGGAGACATGATCTGCCTTTTACAAATCCAAACTGGGTAGGGTCCAGAGTTTGGAGATTACCAATGTCTTTGTTTATGAGTTCCACGATGATACGTTCCATGGCCTTGCAGACCAGGCTCATCAGGCTAATGGGGCGGTAGTTCCCAGGGTCTGTCATGGCTCCCCCCTTTGTGGAGTGGGATAACCACCGCGGTGCACCATTCAGTGGGTAACAAAGCCTGAGGTAAGGCTAAGATTGAACATGGTACTTAGGTAGCGTGCCAATTCATTCTGTAGTTCATGTAGAATGCAGCCTGGGATATTGTCAGGTCCCATGGATGCTGTGTTCTTGGCTTTGGAGATTGTGTTTTTTTACCTGTGCAGCCGTGATTATAGGAACTTTGCATTCTTCCGTTATAGAGATGGGCCCTGTAGGGGGTGAGAGGGGGTAAAGTTAGCACTGAACCTATCTGTTAGGATGATGGCAATATCAGTTGGTTCTGTATATATAGTGCCATTGTGCTGTAACTCACAGCAGATCTGAGTGTTCCCATTTAGATTCTTGACATAGCTATAGAATGCTTTGTGGTTGTCTTTAGAGTCAGTGGCAATTTTGTTTTCGTAACTAGCTTTGGAGGATTTTATGAGGGATCTCAGCTTCTTACTGAGGTTGACCAGGGAGTTGTCATGGGATTTTACTCTTTTTTGCAACAGTTTCTTTCTTCTGTTGTAGAGTTTGTTTATGGCAGAGGGCCACCAGATTGGCTTCCTTTTTTTGGAGGATAACATCTTGGTTCTATTAGGGATAGCATGATCCATGCACTCGTGTAAGTGCTTATAAAGTGCATTTGTGTAGGATTCGGCAGTCATACCTCTATTGTCCGTCTGCATGGGTGTCATGAAGTTTGCCACTTCTGTCTTAAGAAATTGAAGTTGGCTTTGGAGATGTTTTTTACGATGGTTTCCCTAATTGGGGGTGGGATGTGGATGTCTAGGCTGATTAGCTTGTGGTCGGATCTGACCAACGAGGAATTGACCTCTGGTGTGGAACACCGGTTTCCCATGTTGGTAATGACCAGGTCCAGGCTATTGCTGCCCCTGGTGGGGGTGTGAATGAGTTGATCCAAGGCGTTGGAATTTATGAATTCTAGAAAACGTTGAGCGAAAGAGTTGGTACATGAGTAGTTTTCCCAGTTAATGGTGGGTAGTTGAAATCACCCATTATTAGGGTGTTGGGTTGTACCCTAATACTTTCCACTGTATCAAGAAATGAGTGTGAATCCTGGGGCATGGTGGGGGGTCTGTAGCAAGCTACAATTTGGATTGCGTTCTTGCCCAGAGTTAGTTGCACTTGGATAATCTCGGATGCATTATGCTGTGCAACTAGCCTGGAGATGTGGATATCCTTAATGAATATGGACACTCCTCCGCCTTTAGTGCTTCTTTCTGGGTTAGGTGGCTGAAAGGTGTGGAATGAATTGAAGCCTGGTAATGCAGGGTTGCTCTTTGGAGCTTTGAACCAGGTCTCTGTCACTGCACAGATGTCAATGTTCTCCATTTTAAGGAGTGCCTCGAGTGAGTGCATTTTGAGGTTTAGACTTCTAGCATTGAGTAGCATTACCCTCAGATTTTGCTTGCTTGTACCTGTTACGGTGGTGAATTTGTCATTTGAACCTTGCCTAAAAATGGCACTATAGGGGTGGCAAGAGCCTTAGCCAGTACCCGGAATCCTAAGGGCGACAGGTGCAGGGCATCTCTGGCAAAGCATCGTGGACTGTTGATCATGTCGTCCCAGGCAGACAAATACTGGATCCCCTTAGAAGGACACCAGAAGCTTAGCCAATTGTTGAAGTCCGTCATTTTGTCCTTGTACTGTGGTATCATTCTGGGTGATGGCAGGATGCTACTCAGGGTTAGGGTCATACCTGCCTGGGATACAAGATCGGAGAGTTCCTCCATGTCTCTCTTCATGTAGTCCAGGGAGGTACATCTTAGGTCATTCACACCAACATGGACAATGACAGTGTCATATTTGTACTTATTGTGGAGTGACCTGAGTGCATGCGTTATGTGGCGGATCCTGGCACCTGACAGGCAGCTGACAGTAACTTTCTCCTTGTTTAGTCTAGTGAGTGGAACATCAGTGTGCCTGACTATAGAGTCACCTGTGGCTAGAGTGTTGGGTGTGTTGTTATGCCTTATGGGCTGTGGTTGAGTGGCACACTGAGTTTGTGGGCTACGTGTCATTTGGGTTGTGTTGGGGGGTGGAGTTTGCTTGCGTTTATGCTTTGGATGTCCCTGATGCTTGGGCAGGTTTTTATTGAGAGCCTCCGTGAATGTAGGTGTATGTTTTGTGTTTCTATGTGTGTGTTTTGGTGGTGTAGGTTTTGAGGGACTATGTGATGAGTGTGGTGTGGTGCAAGTGTTTACCCTCTCCTCTTGACTGTCTAGTCCAGTCTTGGGTGAAGAGAGCTTTGCTTCCAGTTTGGCTATATAAGTGCATCTCTCACAGGTTGTAGTGTTGGCTGGTAGGAGGAGAGGGTTGTCTGTGTACGAGGCAATTGCTCCATTGCCCCAAGATGCCCAGATTCATCAGGTAGACAGGAGAAATCACTGGGAGCTGACCCTTAGACATGCCTGGGTAAGTGCTTATTTATTAAGTACTAAAACTGCTTTCCACTTGTTCATGTTTTACTGCTCGCCCTTCATCTCTTCACTAGTTTTTATACACACCCTCCTATTCAAGTTCCTTTACATCACATTCCTTTTCCAGGTTGATATGTTTTTAGTGCTGTAGCTTTCCTGATAAAAAAATTGCTTTTTTACATTTATCAAGGCTAAGTATCACTCTTATATTGTCTGAGAAAGTTCTAGCCATTTGTAGCTGTGCTTTCAGATGCTTGTTTAAGTCATCCATAAAAAAGTAGATATTGTTGAACAAGGTTAGCTTCCGGAAGTTAAGCTGTAACCATAGTGTCGTCTGTTAAGTAAACAGTCTGATGGGATAAAAGAAAAAGACATAACAGAAATGTCAAAGAATCATTCTGGAATGTCCCCTTTAGGATTTTATCCCTGTAATGATAACTTCTCCTTGTCATGACTCTGCCGTATAAGTGATAATCTAGGGGCATCTTGTATTTCTGTAATCATTCCGTAATACATGAATGTGGAATAGAGTCAGATTTTTATTTGTAATCCGTCCATGCCATACTTAGGTTCTGCCTATTTTTTTTTACATCTCTTCTGTTATGTTTTAACAATAAATGACACTTTGTTCAATACTCTTTTTGTTCTATTGCCATTGTTGTGGGCTTTTTTTCATTTTTTCTTTCTTTCTAAGTGACTGCACACACTGCATCAATTCCAGAATATTGTTTTTATGTTGTCAGAAGGCCAGTTAATTGGCCTATAGATATCTGGATGGCTTGCAGGTTCACTGTTAATTTTTCTCCTGGTATTAACCAGGTCACAGTCTTTTCATATAATTTTAATTAGCCTAAATCTTTATGCAGAGAAGATACTGCATCTGGACCTGGGCTTTTCTATTTAGGAGCCCTGTTATTTTTGTCTCAATTTCTCTAAATGTTACTTTATCCCATTTCATATTTTCTCTGTTAGATCTTCATACTACTTTTCAATCTTCTGTCCATTTGACATCCTTTTGTTCCAAAGGGTCTTCATAAATACTTCCCCAAAATGCATTGATTTCGGTGGAGTTACTATTATTTTGCTTTGTTTCCCAGTTCTCTGTATGAAACCGTTGTGGATTGTCATTGAATTGCTTGATTTGTACTTTACTTTTATTTAGGTTTGTATACATTCTGAGTTTGTTTTTTCTACTTT
Organism: Protopterus annectens; assembly: GCF_019279795.1. Taxonomy (NCBI): domain Eukaryota; kingdom Metazoa; phylum Chordata; order Ceratodontiformes; family Protopteridae; genus Protopterus; species Protopterus annectens. Next base: position 1,083,074,067 of record NC_056746.1, on the reverse strand, counting down.
TTCTGCTTTTAATGATACTTTTAGTTTTTTACTTGAGGTAGTATGCAATAAGTCCTGATATGTTTTGGTGTGTATTGCTTTTACCATATTAAGTTTTTCTAAGAATTTCTGTTGATCTGTTCCCCTTTGTGTTCTAATAGTGATATTTATTTTTCTTAGCTGTTTTTTTTTTTTTTTTGTTCAGTACTTCCATGATGACATTGCACTTCTTCCTTTCTTCTCCTTTATTAATCTGCATTCTTGTGGTGACATTTCTTGCAGTCTGTTGGATTTCTAATACTGTGATGGGAATGGTCAGAGTACTATTAGAATTCATGAAATTAGTATTGTCCCAGTCTTTGTTTGCCAGGAGTGCTCTTCACAGCAACCGCAATGTGCCCAGGATTGCCGCCTCTTGTCATTTATATGGGGTTACATGTATTGGTAGCACAGTACATCTTATCTGTTACTGTAAAATGCTTTTTAGTAGACCCCATTGTTCCTACTACTACCAAAACTGTCTGAGTATCTTTCTTCTACACTACTATCATTTCTGCTTGCAAATCCTGTTATTTTATGACTTTTTGTCTCTCTGTACAGAAGATATTGTATGCACTGGGGGGTAGCAGTTTCAGTGCTCATTGCTACTTTTGCCTTTTCGCATTTATTTTTTGAACTGTTTAGTAATGAATGATCCCATGGGATATACATTTCATCATTCTTTTTAATGCTTTGTGGTTCATGTTTCCAATTCTTATCAGCTATGTCTATGTTGTGGTGATTGCACAATTCTCAATGCAATAGTATTGCCACATTATTGTGCCTTTCAGTATGTAGGCCCTCTGCCATGAGTGTGTAACACTCAGTAACAAGATGTGTGACTGTTTTCAATTCTTTTTTTTTTTTTTTTTTTTTTTTTTAACAGAACCTGTATTTGTCTGTTTCTCCCACCTCTTCAATGGATTTTGTAAAGTCCACTATCCAGGGCCACCATTATTAACCTTTCATCTTTTGGTTTCAGTTCACCTCTCCTTAATCATTCCTGCATCAAATTTTGACTGACATAAGGTTGTTCACAGAGATATCTGTACCTTCTACTATATTTATGAATATTCCGCATTTTTTTTACCTTTGCATCTATTTTCTTATATTCTTTCTTCTGTTTTTAGCACATTCAGTTGCTGTCTCATTTTTGACTACTAATGGTTTAATTTTCATTTCCACTTGACACAGAAATGCTTCTGCTAAACAAAGCAAAGATGTCATCTTAGACTTCTTTTCCTCATGTTTTAAAACTTTCACTATTTTTGTATCTGAAGAGGTAAGTAAATATGTATTTAGACCCATGATTGCAGGGCTGTACATGTAATCAATTTCAAGGAGGCCCGTACCCCCTTCAGAGTGAGGAATATATAATTTTGGCATACATATGGTTTCATAATTACCTAACGGAGACAGCAGGCGGTAAAGTGGGGCCAACAGCTATCACCTCTGTTCCCAGTAAGAGCAGGTGTTCCACAGGGCTCCATTCTTGGACCTCTGTTGTTTACTGTATTCACGAATAATCTTTACTTCTCTACTCTCCACTCCTTAGTCATCCAGTATGCAGATAACTGCATTAATCTGTGCCTCCTTCTCCCCCTAGGAACTACACCAACAAACTCGAGCATCCTTTCTCTCTGTGAAATCATGGCTGACCACCAGCTAATACTCAACCCAAACAAAACAAAACATGTCATCTTCCAACCCACACAACATAACAATCCCGACCTTTCTTTTAACATCTTATCCCAGAACAAAACTATCATATCTCCTGTTTACCCACACAAAACTACTTGGGGTTGTGATTGATAGTAACATGAGATTTGACATCCATATCACTCTCACAATAAAGAAAGTCCATAAAAAACTAGGTACTCTATATAGAAACAAACAGTTCCTAACAAACACTACTAGGGCCACACTTGCACTTACACATCTTATCTCCACACTATTGTACGCTTCCCCAATCCTCACCAACCTTAGAAAATCAGAATTAACCAATCTACAAACCTACTATAGTAAAATTGTCAAATTTGCCACCAACAGCTCCTACAGATCTCGCCATTGTCTAGCACTCAAACAGCTCAAATGGTTGGAACGTCCTCATCTACTTCGATATAATCAACTACTCTTGTCACATAAAATTATATGTCATCCCTAAAAAAAAAACTTCACTTCAAGACCTAATAATACCTTACTCCTGCACCAGAAATCTCTGCTGTAACAACAAACTACTCCTCAAAGTATTTAAAGAACAATGCCGCTGGCTCATCCCTCTAAGCCAAGCAGTGGAATAAACTTCATACTTTCATCACAGCCATATCCTCCACAAATAAATTTAAAAAGTCCCTAAAAACCCATATGATGGACTCTTGGCTCTGCAACTGCAGCAGTCCAGGTTAATACTAGTACCCACCCCTCTCACACTCTATTCCCTTACCTTTATATCTATCAATCCCCTTCCATTCCATAGTTCTGTTCTCCTCACATCTCTTATAATTTTTCCCCACCTGTACCACACAGTTGTTTTACTGACTGGCAGATGCTGAAATGCAATACTAGTAGCTATTAAAAGTAGTAGTTGTTAATGACATCACATATTGTTATGCCACATACTAATCAGTAGGATTTTGTCTTTACTGAACTACCATGTGTATTTGTCAGTGTACATGTTGAATGCAAAATTTGTACATGAGATTTTATAATGTTAAGCCATATGCTAAATTATCTTCCTGTTTATTAGGATATTTAACATTACTGTGCTACTTGTAAGTATTTGTCATTACTGTACTTCTGTGTGTATTCAAACCAGGTGATTGCTATAATAATGAACTTCATATGCCAAAGAATCACTTCATGTCAAGAGTGTACTGTTAAGTTATACTGTAATGTGTGAATCCAAACCATATGTTTATTATTGTTTGTGCAAATGTTAATGTGGAGCTTTTCTCCATGGGCCTCCGCTGAAAAAGAACACATGTCCAGTTGGACCTTTTCGGTAACCAGATATAAAATAAATAAGTATATATCATTTGAATTTTTTTTCTTTATTTCATGTCCAGTTGATCCAGTAATTTTTGTGGCCAGTCGATCACACCAAAACTGTAAGTTAAAAAAGGAAGAGAAAATTGATTTATAATTTGGACTTTATTCCTAGATGTTAAGGCAGTTTTCAATATCTGTTTTAGTCTTCTGAAGTATTAGCATTAGCTCATCTTTTATTGTTGATCCTTCATCTGTTTCCCAAATAGTTATGCACTCCCTCCTGCTCAAGTTCCTTTATATCACATTCCTGTCCCATATTGATATTTTCTTGGTGTTGCAGCTTTCTTGTTTTAAATCTATCATAACCAAACATCATTCTTATATCATCTGAGAAAGTTTTAACCATTTGTGGTTGTACTTTCAACTCCTTATCTGATGAACTATACACTTTTAAGTTATCCAAAAAAAAATAGATGAGAAATTATTAAACCAGGTTGGTTTTTGGGAGCCAAATTGTATAGTCTAATGTGTTAAGTAAACTGCTTAATGGGTTACGTGCAAAACAGCAGCAATGACAAAGAATCACCATGTAATATCCCCCCTTGAATTTTTATCCATGGGATAATTTGCCCTTTGTTATGGCTCAACTGCAAAGTGGATTGCCACTATTTAATAGTCTCTGTAATGCAGTTCATCAGTATGTGGTGTATCTTGTATATCTATACACACTCCTTTATCCATGAATGTGGGATGTTGTCATATGCTTTTTTGTTGTCTCTCCATGCTATAAATTCTTTCCCTTTTTACGATTCTCTATTGTGGCTTTATTTAGCAACAAATTATCCTGTTCTATTTCACTTTCTTTTGGTAACCTTTTGTTGTATTGCCATAATTGAGTTTTTTCCCTAAAGTTATTTAGTTAGTTATTGATTGATGTTTGTTTACCAGAAAGTCTGAATGGGTCACAAGTGCCCATTTTCAAAGGAGGCCGCAGGAGAAAAGCTCCATTTAATAGAGAAAAAAAAATTAAAGACATTGCATAAAAAACAGTTGAAATTATACATTTCAGAAATAATCAACAATATTGTAAGGCACAGCAAAAAATATGTTACAAAGAGAAAAATGAGAAAAAGCAAATACCATTACCTCTTTCCTCCTCTAATCTTCTCTCCCTCCATCACCTTTCTTCCTTTCTCACAATCATAGTATCTATTCTAACCTTCTGTGTATATCAGTGCTAAACAACTACTGCTCTGCATACCCCTCCATATTCCTGACCCCTGTAATCTGACACTATTTTCCTTCCTTTCTTCTATCCTTCTCTCTTATTTCGCCTCACACTGTAACTTCCTTAACGAACCGCTTTGTTTCTCACTCTACTCCACCAATAACAAATTGCATTTTTGCAACATTGCTCTTCCCTACCTCCTCAATACTAATTACTTATCTTGAAATGCCTCTTTTACTGAGATCTCTTACTTGAACTGCTATTGGTCTTCTGCTTAACCTTTTATGTATATACTTTCATCATATTTATTATATTTAATTTTATTCTTGTTAAATTTTTTTGTCTTGATTAACTTGAAATGTGAATTTTTACTTGTATAATTTGTATTGTGAATTTACCACCTGTGTAAATTGTACTGTGGAGCTGTTCTCCCCAGGCCTCTGCTGAGAAAGGGCGCAAGCTCAGTCGGACTATCCCAGTCAACAAATGCCAAATAAATAAATACAGTTCGGGAGAGTGTCCTTTTTGCAAGTCACGGTAATAATAAGTAAAAATCGTGTTTAATTGTAACTGTAAAGGATGAAGAGAGATTAGGATAGATTAGTTTAAATGGGGGGGGGGAGGTGATAGGAAGAGGTTATGTAAAGTGGTAGAGAGGGTAGGATAGTCAGATGAAGATGAGGAAGATACCAGAAGATGCATGGAGATAGAATGGTAAGTTACAGTGTCCTTCTATTCCAATATTGCAGTATTCATGGTGTGGGATTTTCCACCTCAGGCGATCTGATGTCAGCTCCTATACAAAAGCTTAAGCCTGGCTGCTGTAGGTGTATGGGACGTCACACGTAGGGCCACAAATCAGGGAACTTAAATGTGAGGTCTGCACACACAGACCCCCGAACTTTTCAGCCGCAGATGACGTCACTTTGATCGTTCAGCTCCTACTTGCGATTATTTCGAAAAGATAAGTACCCCGTTGGGATTTTTTGTTTGCTTTTCAATAACGTTGCTTGTGCTTGGTTTGCTATAGTGTCTTGGCCGATGTCAGCTAAAAAAGGCAAATGTAATTGCGGCCATCAGATACTGCACAAAGATGCCCATGATAGGTGCGTATCTTGTCTAGGTAAGGAACACGACCATACATAGTGTTCCATTTGCCAGTCCTTTGTGCCCAAAACGGTTCACAGTCATTTGGCTGCATTAAATTTATATCTCGAGAACCAGCGTCTGAAATGCCTAGCCCTTAGGATGGACCCTGAGTCTACCACCCAACCCCAACCACCCAGGAAGAAGGCCAAGGTTCCCAGGCCTATTCCTACTGCCACTCCACTGTTGGGCGTCCTGCCAGTTTCCGATATAGGGGCAGAGGAATGCTCAATTTCACCATCAGCTTCGACAGTTCCTGTTGAGGAAGCCGTTTCTGCAGCCATGGAAAGCACATCCACTGAGATTATTTAGACGTCGGCCCCAACTGACGTTGAGGGGGAACCTCTTGTTGGCCGACCGATTGAGTCCTCTCCTACTGCAGGCCGGGCCTCAATTCCTAGGCCGTCCCCAAAGTCTACGCCTTCCAAGAAAAAACAGAAGACAAAACGTATCACTTCTCCTGAAGCACAGCCAGATTGGCAGTCTTTTACAAACTCTCTTATGCAGGCCTTCATGGCCCTTAGGCCCACAGGCCCAATACCTTCCTCCATCCCTGTGCTCAGCCGTCGCTCAGCCTCTGCCTCTTCTCCCCACCTTCCCACTACCCAAGAGTGAGAACAACAGCAATATCAGTCTGATTCCTCCTCGGAGGAATCAGTCTCTTGTGCGTCTCAAATTGCTTCCCCTGTGGACTACCATTCCCTAGACGAAGACTCCATTGAAAGGGACTCCCCACCTGAAGATTTAACTTTTGGGGAAACCATAACTAAAATGGAGTACTTCAAGTGGGACACTACCCTGATGTCTGACACACAGAAGAGGTGTTTTGAACTTCTGCAACTTGAGTCTCCCTCTCCTTCGGCTATACCTCCTGTGCTTCCAGCCTTCCTGGATGCATTTAACTCTGTTTGTAAGAACCCAGACTCACAGCCTCCAGCCCCTAAAAGACCACACAGTTTTATAAGGTACCTGATGACCAAACATCCCTGGTAAAACCTCCACTGGCAGATCCAACTGTCATTGCTGTAGCTCCTGACAGACAGTCTAGACTGGTACCTTCTTCCTCTCTCCTGCCCACATACAAGGACAGTAAAACCATGGCTAGACTGAGTAAAAAGATGTACACTTCCTCTACCCTGGCTTTTAGAGCCATTAGTTACCAAACACACACAGTCAAATATACTCAAGATCTAGTGTCCCTGGCCTCAACCCTGCTAGCCTCTACATCTGACTGTTCTACTACGTCGGATATTGTATCAAAACTGCCCCTAGTCACCCAAGTGGCCAGACACTCGCATCAGGTGTAGTTATGATGCAGCAGAAGCCTTGGCCAGGTATGCAGCTTCTGCATCTGCCCTTCGCAGATATTCCTGGCTATGCTTACAACCTCTTCCAGAGGATTTCAAATCCAAAGTTATAGATGCTCCACTGGACCACAACCTACTTTTTGGCAAAAATACAGCTGAGCTCTTCAAAAACTTGCAAGAGAAAAGCAAAGAGCTGCAAGACATCAAACATTTGCTGGTGTCCCCTTTCCCCAAGTACTACAGGAATTACCCAGCAAAAACTTATTTTGTCAGGAGGATTCCTCCTCCTTCTCATAACCTCCTCCTCCAGACCTAGAAGAGGATCCAGGAGACGGCCTTACTCTAGACGAACTAACAGTCAACCCCCCCCTCCAAACAACCCTTTCCAGACAGAGGGGGCCCCACTTCTGCATGACTGCTTTGCCCACCTTCCCTTGTCTGCCCGCCTACCCCTCTGCCTCCCCTTTTGGAAAACCATCACATCAGACCAAGGGGCCCTTTCCATCATTCAAAAGGGATACTTTCTATCTTGGAGGGAAAACCCAAGGCCAAAAACCATCCCCTTCCCACCAAAAAATCAGCTCCACCTCTTCTCTGTCATTCTGCAGGAGCTCCTCTCTCTAGGAACTATAGAGCCTGTCGCTGTCGGCCAGAAAGGAAAAGGATTCTACTCTCATCTGTTCCTAGTCCCAAAAATGATGGTCCTTGGAGACCCATACGTGACCTTACTTTTCTAAATCGGTTCCTAAAAGTTCCATCTTTCAGGATGCTCTCTCTGCAAACTCTCCTACCCTTGATACCACCCAAGCCTTTATGGCCACTCTGGACTTAAAGGAAGCTTATCTTCACATTCCTATCAAGCCTCCCACAAGACCTTCCTGAATTTTACTGGCATTTCCTCACATTTTCAATTTACAGCCTTGCCCTTTGGCTTGTCTATGGCTTCAAGAGTTTTCACAAAATGCCTGGCTCCTGCCATTGCATTTTGCCGAACCAAGGGTATCCAAATATATCCTTATCTGGACAACATTCCCCTTCTAACAGAGTCAGAATCCGTGCTTCAAGTCACCTAAAATTCACCATGACCTTTCTATGCAACTTGGAGCTCACCCTAAACCTCCAGAAATCCTCTCTTCACCCCCAGCAGGACAGAGTTTTCCGGGGATGCAGGATCAGACTTGATGAGATCCTTCCTCCCACAGGACAAAGTGCAGTCTCTCTCAAGTCACTTCCAAGGCCTTCTTTCTGTATCCCACTTTTCTGCAAGGCAATTCCTACACGTACTGGGACTCATGGCAGCCAGGATGCACATGAGAAGATTCCAATGGTACTTAAAAATGTGTGGTCCCAAAACCAACACTCCCTAGATAAACTAAGCCCCCTTCTGCCCTGCCTAAAGTCAGAATTCAGGTGGTAGATCCAAAAAATCCTTCTGAACCAGGGCATCCCCTACAATCCCCCCCCCCCATGCAATCCATGCACACAGATGCATCAGATCTAGGGTGGGGGCAACTGTAAAGGATTTCAGGGTGCAAGAGGCTTGAAACCCTGCCCTTCAAAAACAGCAATCAACATCAGGGAGATGACTGCAGTCTCGCTGATCCTCCAGGCTTTTCTCCCCATCCTGCATCCAGGCCTTATTCACATTCTTACAGACAACGCCACAGTCATGTGGAACCTGAACAAACAAGGAGGGCCAAAGGCATATCTCTTATGCCGGATAACCCTCCAGATTTGGGAGCTAGCCACCCAACTCTGTCTTTTCCTGCAGGCCTCTTACATATCTACTCAGGTAAACAAACAATCATATTTGCTCAGCAGCTTCTCTTGGAAGGGGATGTTCCTTTATGCATTCCTCTTCTTCCCACTAATACAAAAGGTCCTTGTGAAAATCAAGAAAGGTCAACCAAAAATCTTGCTGGTGACTCCCTACTGGCCAAGGCAACATTGGTTCCCCCTTCTTCACTCTTTAGCCATGAGTAGTCACCACAAGTTACCCCACAAGGTGGACCTACTCTCTCAACAAAAGGGATCTCTTATTAACCCTCAGCTACAAATGCTAAATCTAACACTTTGGGTGATCAACTTCTAATCCCTTACAGGCAACTCTACTCTGAGGACGTGCTTTCAATCCTGAGGGAGGCCAGGAAAACAACTACTAGAAAGACATACCTATCTAAATGCGAAAGATTTTCTAAATGCTGTCTTTTTAAGGACAGGGACCCACTGCAGGCCAACCCCTCCCTAGTTCTTGGCTATGTTTGTGATCTCATTAAGGCTGGACTAGCTTACTCCTCTGTGAAAGTCAACCTTTCAGCCATTTCACCCTACTTACCCTTACAGCCACCCCTGCTTTCCAGTCTAGACGTTAAACTTTAGAACAAAAACCACAGCGAAGGAACGACAGCTCACACGAACAGCTTTATTGAAACAGTTGAGCGCTTTCTTCCCTTCTGTGATAAGGGACTTCTTCAGAAGAAAATTACAAAATACCCACACACACTACTAACCCAGCCTTAAATAATGAACCACTAATTACACGTCTATTAATTCTTAAAATGGCATACCATATATTGAAAAAACATATTACATAAACCATGTATCCAATATAATTTAAAAAAAATATATGTGTATATATATATATATATATATATATATATATATATATATATATATATATATATATATACACACACACACACACACACACACACACACACACACACACACACACGCACACAAACAGATAATACTTAACATTACCTAAAATATTATGTTAGATAAATTATATTATAAAAAAAAAACAATGTACCAATCCCCTGAATAAGAGATTCTAACCTAATATATGTCTTAATTTTAGTTTGCTAGATAAGCTGATAGCCTCATTAATACCTGGATACTTTGTGGCATCAAGCCTAAGTTGCCATCTTAGCTCACAGATGTCCAAGTGGACATCTAGGCATCTACCTTGTGGATCTTTATACAAATGTTGGATCACAAAAAATCTAAACACATGGTCTTTACATTTGTTGATATGCCTTGCTAATGCATTGGTTTGCCTATTATGTCTGATGTCCAATAAATGTTCACTTATTCTGTTCTTAAAAGGTCTAGCAGTCTTACTCACATAAAAAATAGGGCACATCAAACACTTAGCTACATAAACCACATTAGTGGTACTACAATTAAAATGCCCATCGATCTTCAATGTTTTTCCATTTAACACAAAAATGGAAATACCCCAATGGGTCCAAAGGAAATGTTGAACTATCAAATGAATTGCACAGTTTATTTGATAAAACAGGGCTTCAAATGATGAGGCTTATGGTTAAGTACAGTTTTCAAGCAGCCGATAAAATGGCAAAGGACTTGGAAGTAAATCAAACCATACAAAATTATGTTAACTTTATGCAAAGTCAAACAGTTTGCAAAGTTTTTTCTAATGTAACATCTGCTTGGTGTAATTTATATACGTAAAACCAACAAAATAAAAAGAGACTTGAATGAATATGCCAAACAGAGGGTGTATCCACTTTCTGCAGGAAGCATCATTAATGAGGAAGATCAGGCCAATCGGGGAACAGATTCAGACGAGGGAATGACGTCAAATGCGGTAGGCTATAAAGCGACAAGGAATCCCTCACAGCCTTTTCAGAACGGGGAGAGTGTAAGGCGTTTGGAGGGACTGAAAGAAAAAGAGCAACAGCCTCGTTTTTTGCTGAAAACTTATCAGGATTATGTTGTGCAGGGGGCGCGACTGAAAAACAACAGCAGGAACAGGAGCCGACAGAGGAGAACTTGATGGGTATGGCCTTGGACTTATTGGGGTCTGTAAGTACTTTTCCTGTTAACAATTATTTTGGTTCGCTTGGCGATTATAGCGTATTGCCTATTAATGAAAATGAATGCTATAATGACAGTGGGATGGCTGTGAGCAATACTAATTCGAATGTTTTTGGTCAGCAAGATGATGTTTCGGATGGAACTTTCAGTAGTGACTTTTTTGTTGAATTTTCAACTTAATGTGGACATTTCAGTCAATTCATTTGTAGGCAACAGTGGTGACATGGCACAAAGTTGTGATATAATGAACCTTGAAAATGCATTTGAAGCTGTTGTCATTCAAAATGAGAGAAATTATTTTAAAGTTTATAACTATTCTACAAAAGAAATTAGAACTGAACATGTGAATGTATTGGCTAAAGGGTTCACTTTTGTGCCCTTTAGAAAGGCAAGGATAGATAACACTTTGATAGACCTTAAAAATTACACTAGGAAATTGAATTTTAAGGTCTGGTTTAACTAACAAAGTGAAGGTAATGGGGGATGGTAATGGGTGTTTAAGGAGACCCTGTACATTTAATCCACCTTTAAATAGTGTAATAAGGTTGTTTGAAAACAAATGTGAAAAGGATACTTAGGGTTCTATCAGTTAAAACAGAACATGTTCAAACAAATATGACTGTGGGTGAAGAAAGTTTGCTAAATGATTTGGTTCAGGACACTAATATACGGTTAATGAAACCAGATAAAGGAAATGGAATTGTCATTATTAATAAGGCTGATTATCTATCCACAGTGGTGGCGCTGCGGTAGCGTTGTCTCGTCACATTAAGACGCTGTCCGGTTCGGTTCGGTTCTCAGCTAGAGCGTCTTCTGCATGGAGACAGGTGTGAATGGGCTTACCTTCGTCAAGGTTGTGCATCAGGGCTGGTAACTCGGCACATAAAAATCAACTGCCAATCATTAGCGGATTGGAGTTCCACTGTGGCGACCCCTAATCGGGAAAAAGCAGAAAGACACAATCTAAAATAAGGCTGATTATCTGAACGGGATTAATACCCTCTTGTTAGATGGGTCTTATATAGAGAGTTCCCTTAATGGGATACATGTTATATATAGGAAAATTGACTTGTTAATGGATGATATGTTGTACCAGGGGTAAATCAATGAGGATGAGCATGCATACATGCATAAGTATCCTATGATACCACATATATTTGGAATTCCCAAGGTCCATAGGGACCCACAGTTTAGACTATAGTTGATGGTAAATGATCGAAAACTTGTTTTATAAGCAAATTTTTGGATAAAAAAATTACAGGCAGGATTAAAAAACATTTCTATACATATGTAAAGATTCTTGGGAATTATTAGACAAAGTGGGTAGAATAAAGATTGATGAAAGTGTAGTCATGGTCACCATTCATGTGGTTAGCTTGTTTACCATCATCCCACACGCAGAAGGCTTAGCATGGTTAGAGACCCAATTGTTTAATACTGGCCTATATGATCAGAACAATATTAATATATATGTAACGCTGATGGAAATGGTGCTTCAGAATAATTATTTATATTTTGAAGGTCAGTATTACAGACAAAAATCGGGGTTGCTATGGGTGCAGCCTGCGCCCCCGTTTTTGCAAACTATATTATGTCTTATTGGGAACAACAGTATGTAACGCAGAGTACATTCCAGCCCAATATTTTGTTTTACACAAGGTTTTTAGATGACTTGTTTATTTTGTGGAAAGGCACTGAGCAGGAACTAGAAAATTTTTATGCATACATAAACGATACTGTTGTTTTTTTAAAAATCTACATGTCAACATAATAGAAAAAACATTGCTTATTTAGATGTAGCGTTGTTTATTAGTGAAGACAATGTGGTGGAATTAGAAATTTATAGAAAACCAACTTTTTCAAACTCTTATTTAGAGTTTACCAGTGCACACCCATCCTTCCAGAAAAAGTCTATAGTCAAAGGGCAATTGATTCGAGCAGCCAGGATGGTGAGCTTGGACATAGTATTTATTGATGAGATAAAGTTTATTTTAAATACGTTTAAGGCTAGAGGATATCCGGATGCCCTACTTGAAGAGATTAGTCAGGAAGTGGTGCATAAACAAGAAAATTTTTTTTATAAACCAGTTTTGGTATTTGGTAAAGACGGCAATAATGTAAATAAGGGTAACGTGGAATCAAACATTGGTCTTGGGTTTATTATATGTTTTAATCAAGATGTTCAGAATATTGTAGATATTAGTTTTACTAACTGGGACATTTTACAATTTGATGGATAAAATCTCTTATTCAGAGGATTGGTACATTGATTTTTATAACATAATTTATCTAACGTAATATTTTAGGTAATGTTAGGTATTATCTGTTTATATATATATATATATATATATATATATATATATATATATATACACACATATATATATTTTTAAATTATATTGGATACATGTTTTATATAATGTGTTTTTTCAGTATATGGTATGCCATTTTAAGAAATAATTGATGTGTAATTAGTGGTTCATTATTTAAGGCTGGGTTAGTAATGTGTGTGTGGATATTTTGTAATTTTGTTCTGAAGAAGTCCCTTGTCACAGAAGGGACGAAAGCGCTCAACTGTTTCAATAAAGCTGTCCGTGTGAGCTGTTGTTCCTTCGCTGTGGTTTTTGTTCTGGAGTTTATTGGAATACATTTGGCAGTGGATGTTAAACTTTTCCTGAGAGGGATCCTACATATTAGACCACCAAGAAAACCCATCCATCCTCCCTGGGACCTCAACTTTGTGTTAGAAAAACTCACCTTGCCTCCTTTTGAGCCGGCTAGTTCAGCCACCTTACAGATGTGCACTTGGAAAACCATTGTTTTAGTGGCCATTTCTTCTGCTAGAAAAGTGTCAGAACTACAGGCCCTCATGGCCTGCCCTCCTTACACCATCTTCCACAATGACAGAGTTACCTTACGCATAAATCCTTCCTTCATGCCCACAGTGGTAAATGAGCTATCCAGAAACCAGTCCATCCACTTACCTACCTTTTTCCCAACTCCAACCAACAACGCAGAGAGGATCCTTCATTCCATGGACATACACAGACAGTTAAGATTGTACTTAGACAAGAGTAAGTCCTTCAGAAAGTCTGACCATATCTTTATCTCCTTTTACCCCAGGGCTCTGGGCAAGGCAGTCTCCAAACAAGCCATTTCCTGTTGGATCAGGAAATCAATTCTTTTTTGTTAATCACACCATGGCAAAGTCTTGCCTTATGGTGTAAGAGCTCACTCAACCAGGGGCATGGCTACCTCCAAGGTCTTTCTCAAAGGCCTAGACACAGCTTCCATCCTGGAATCAGCAACCTGGTGTACGGTTCACACTTTCATCAAACACTTCAAATTAGACCAAGTCTCCAGGGCCAGAGCAGGCTTTGCTACAGCAATCCTGCAAGGATTCCTGGAATCCTCTACCTCTGCCTCCTCCCATCACTCTTCCTAAGCTGTGGTACTCTCCCACACCATGAATACTGCAACAGTGGAATAGAAGGACATAGAATAGTTGTGTAAAATCTTACCATAACCATAGATATCCTTCTCTTCCATGTTGCAGTATTCCTTCCCACCCTCCATACCCTCTATTCTTCTCTAATTGCAGGGTCTGTCCTATGACCACTGCTTCAACTCCCAGAAGGCTTATCTGTTCAGCTTTACAGTGACATTTGTTCCTTTTGCTGGCATCTTGTTCTCCTGTCTTGTTACCATCTTGATGTTCTTCGTGTTTCACTGTTGCAGTCCATCACATTTGGGTTATCTGTCTGCAGGTAGCTCTCAGCCAGCCTGAATACCAGAGTCTTGGTATTTCTGCATTGGATGCTGTCGCTTCTAGGTCATCAGGGGTATAAAACATGCAGCCGACGCCATTACATCAGTCTTTTTTGTCATGAGCCTGAAGCAGAAGCAGTTCACAAGTGCCGGTTGGCCGTCTCCTAAAATTTTTGTTTTCCAAAAAACCTAAGGATAAAGACAGAGACAGGCCGCATAGGTCCAATACCGCCGCCGACGCTACTGTTAAGTGAGTCGCCAGTCCGCCTGTACTCAGTGAGGCGCTTTCGCAGCCCCTGATACCCGCTTCTGCAGATTCACAGGCTGCTACTGAGACCCATTCGGAGTTCTGTGTGCCGCGAGATACTTCTTCGACTATGGAACCTGCAGATGTCTCTACCTTGGATGGGTCCGGAGCCACTGTGCAGGCACTGGCTTCTGAGAGTGTATTCACGCCTTCCGATTTTCATATTAAACTGACGACTTTGTTTCAAACCACAAATACTGAATTTCTCAGGCCTGGAGTTCGCACTAAGCCTAGGAAACTGATGACCAAAGTACATTCACAGGCCCACATGCAACAAAAACAAATGCTTTGAATGGCAGAAGACATTATTACTTTAATTAGGAGAAGTCAGCCTTCCCCCTCTAAAAGACCAAGAACTGAATTTCTTTCTGATTCTTCAGATCAGGAGTCTGATAAGTCTGTACCTTCTTTTTACCAGGACATACCTTATCTACCTATGAGGATTCTGATGTAGAAGATTCCATTCCTTCTGCTTCCTCACCAGAAGATTTTTCTTTTGTTGAAACCCTACATACCCTTAGGGAGCATTTCCACTGGGAGAGCCAGGAGTACTCACAATCCAAAAAGAGACTCAGGGAATTTTTAAACTTGCGTCAGCACAGACCTCTAGCTATCCCTCCTGTTCTGGAAATTGTGGATGATGTCTTCTTGGAATCCAGCCTTACCCCTGATACTTTGCCTCCAGCTCCCAAGAAACCTGACGGGTACTATAGAGTACCTGACTCCCACAAATTCCTCTTTAAGAATCCTACTGTGGAGCCAGAGATTATTTCCCAAGGACCTAAGGCATTAAGGCTACAACAGCCAAAAACCCTACCCCTTCAGACAGGGACTCTAGGGCTTTAGACAGACAGGGGTGTTAGATATTATGAATATAAATATGCTGAAAGATAAAGCATAGAATAAAAAGTTTGCTTGAATATATGTATAGAGTTTAGCAATGTAAAATGTGCATTCATACTATATGTATAACAGACAGGCTTCTCTTCACAGCATCAAAAAGAAAAGCCTAACAAAGCAATATTGGAAAGCAAGGATTATATGTTTTTCTCATGTTTGCAGAACAAATATCTATTAACAGACATCCTTTTTTATAAATTCAGCAATACGTGATGTTTTTCCAGTAGGAGCAGCTTATACAGATGTTTCCTTTCAGAATGGCATCCTCACATCAGCAAAAGTGCTTAAATCACAAAAGGACAATAGAAAAGTCTAAAAACAGACATTATGTGACTTCCCAGGAAATGTGTGCATGACTAGCTTTGTATTTAGCAATTGTAGTAGTTCAGTTATGTGAGAGAAGGACAGAGAGAGATATTTTGTAGAAGTCATCATTCATATCTGTAATGAAGGAAAACTTTGTAAATATATGCTACAAATCTGACAGACTACGTGTGGTTTGTTATAAAATAAGTTATCTGTAACTGTGCTTATAGCTGCAAAATATATTTCTTTATCAGTGTGCAATTTGAAAGGCTTGGCGCTTTAAACAGACTACAGATGGAGTCATGATGTGTCTCTGATTCAGCAGTAAACAGCACAGCAAGACTGTGTGTTTTAAGAAGACTTCAAATCCCACAGCAAGCAAGCAGTAAGCAGAGCAGAGCATCAATATAATTTTTCAAGGGGTATGAAGGTATACACCTCTGCTACTCTTGCCAGCAGGGCTTTAAATTGCCAGTTTCATATGTTAAAGTATCAGCAACATGTTATGGAACTAATTAAACAAAAAAATATGTTGATTCCTGTTTGTGCAGAACATAAAGATTTACAAGAGTTAATGCATTCTGCAAACCAAGTTGGTAAACATACTTTGCAATGTGGTTTTGATGCCTTAGAAGCATCTTGCAGGGCTGCTGTCACTGGGTCTGTTCTTAGAAGGCATGCTTGGCTTAAGGTACAAACCTTGCCAGATCATGTCAAAGCAGAATTACTGGATGCACCATTAAACCAAGAGCATCTGTTTGGCAATAAAGCAGAAGAAGTCCTCAAAAGGATGGAGGAAAAAGCTAAATCTATGCAAACTGTTAAAGATTTCTTACAGGTGCAGCCACCTAGATTATTCAGTAGGCATTGGCCTTCAAAGAAATGGTCTTTTCCAGTTCCTCCCAGACGTTCTTAGTCCAAACCCAGGGGCAGCAGACCACCAAGACTACAGTCTCAGTGTGTACACAGATCTAAGCAATGGAGTGCTCCCACCTCCAAAACAGGGAGTAGTAAGCTGCCATCCTAGAGTAAAATCTCACAATGACTTATCCTTAACTCTTCCAAGCCTTGCCCAAGTACTTGCACCTTTAGGAGGGAAACTTGCCCTGTATGCCAAAAGCTGGGAGTACATTACCCAGGACACATGGGATTTAAACACTGTTTCCCATGGATACAGAGTCCACTTCCACTCACTCCCATCCCCAAGTGGATGGCCAGACCTCCCCCCAAACCAGTAGGAAGAGGCCCAAAAGCAAGTACTTTCTCTTCTCAGTATCAAGGCTATTCATCCTGTCCCAGCAGAACAAAGGGGATAAGGCTTTTATTCCAGACTGTTTCTTGTACCCAGAAAAGAAAACTCTTGGTGTCCTATCCTGGATCTGTCTATTCTCAACACCTGGAGGTTCCAAAATTCAAAATGCTTACTCTCCGACAGCTGCTCCCTATGCTAGCCAAGGACTCTTGGCTAGCAACCCTAGACTTAAAAAAAGCTTATCTGCACATCCCTATAAGGGAATCTTGCAGAAAATACCTACGTTTCAGAGCAGGCTCTATGCACTATCAGTTCTCTGCACTTCACTTTAGCTTATCTGCTGCGCTCAGGGTATTCACAAAATGCCTAGCTCCAGCCATTGCATATTGCAGGCAGAGAACAATTCAAATTTACCCATACTTGGACAATTGCCTGATTCTAGCGGACAGTCAGGAATTGCTACTACAGCACCTGGCATTTGAACTGAGACTTCTAACTTCACTGGGGTACACCATCAATGAAAAGAAATCACATCTGGTACCCAGCCAACAGATGGGAGCAAGCTTGAACACAACTTCTCAGATGGCATTCCTCACTCCAGGAAAAACAGATTTATTTGACAAACTACTTCAACCTACTGGCCACCAAAACCCGGCTATCTGCAAGAAAAATATTGCAAGCCCTAGGGTTCATGGCCTCTTGCATTCTGCTAATTCCATATGCAAGGCCTCATATGAGGAAATTTCAATGGTACTTAAAAAGTCTCTGGTGTCAACATTCTCAGGACCTGGAAACAATGATTCCTATCATTCCTTGCCTAAGGACAGAGTTCCTTTGTTGGGCAGAGTCCTGCTACCGCAACAAGGGACTCCCTTTCACTCAACCCCATGCCACCCAAACCCTAACAACAGAAGCATCAGACTATGCATGGGGGGTCACATGGCAGGACAATGCATTCAGGGCAAATGGAGCCCAAAGCAAATGCACCTGCATATCAATCAAAAAGAAATGTTAGTTGTACAGAATGCCCTGACAGCCTTCAAAGGCCTTATTTTTCCAGGACAACTATTGGTAAAGACAGACAACACCACAGTTATGCAGTACATAAACAAGCAGTGGGGAACTCATTCCTACCCACTCTGCAGAACCATGGCTCTGTAGAACACAGCCTTGAGCAACCAAGTGCACCTGCAAGCTCAATTCCTGCCAGGCAAACTAAATTCACTGGCAGACGACTTAAGCAGAAATCACATGGACCCACACGAGTGGAAACTGGAACCCAAAATATTGAAGCTTTTGAGGGAAGGTGGGGGACACCAGAGGTGGACCTCTTTGCTTCCCCTCAGAACTACCAATTGAGCAAATATTGCACCAGAACTCCCCACAGCCAAGCTTGGAAAGTGGATGCCCTGACCTTTACCTGGGAAAGCCTCTCAATCTATGCATTTCCCCCTCTGCACCTCCTCTCGAAGGTTCTTCTAAAGATCAAACAGGACAAGCCAAGGACATTCCTGATTGCACCAGACTATCCATGCCAGCACTGGAACCCTCTTTTGCACAGTCTGACAGTAGTGCCGCCATGGCACCTGCCTCAGACCCCTTCCCTGCTGTCCCAGCAAGAGGGTCAGATTTTGCACCCTCAGCTCCAGACGCTGAACCTAGCAGCCTGGTTCATCCCCTGAACTCATCACCAGCAACCCTCAGTAAGCAGGTGCTGGATGTCATTCTGTAGGCAAGGAGGCCTAGTACTAGAAAATCCTATACGGAAGAGTTACTATTCCTGGAGCCATTCTCAGCGAATGGACACAACTGTACCCAGCTTACCTCATATACTAGATTACTTAACGGAAATGCTCCACAAAGGCCTATCCTTCTCTTCAATTAAGATTCATGCCTCTGCCATCTCAGCTCATTATAACACTGAGCCTCCCCTCTTCTCTCATCCTTTGGTCAAACAATTCTTGAGAGGAGCAAAAAATCCAAGACACCCCCAGGAGAGCTCCCACTCCAGCCTGGGACCTTAACTTTGTATTGGAAAAGCTCACGTTTCAGCCCTTTGAACCAGCTGCTACAGCAGAGTTAAAATTCTTCTCATGGAAAACAGCTTTACTTTTAGCCATCATTTCAGCAAGAAGAGTGTCTGAATTGCAGGCCCTTATGGCCATAGAACCCTTCATTGTCTTCCATGCAGGCAGGATTTCCCTCAGGACCAACCCTTCATTTATGCCCAAGGTGGTATCTAGTATGACTTTAAACCAATCCATTCATTTGCCAACTGTTTTCCCTAATCCTCAAAATAAAGGGGAAAGGATCCTGCACTCCTTGGACATGCACAGGCAGCTTAGGTTCTGTCTGGACAGAGCTAAGCCTTTCAGAAAGTCTGACCAGCTGCTAGTCAGCTTTGCTGCAGTGGCAGAGGGCAAGCCCATTTCAAAGCAAACCATTTCTAAATGGATAGCACACTGCATCCATTTCTGCTACAAACACCATGAGAAACCTACTCCAATGGGGATCAAAACACATTCCACTAGAGCTACGTCAACTTCTACAGCTTTTCTTAGGGGAGCTCCTACCAGGGACATCCTGGAAGCTGCAACTTGGAGCACTGTACACACTTTCACCAAGCATTGTACTTACCTATCTTTTCTAAATCCAGAGCTGGATTTTCCACAGCAGTCTTACAGGGCCTGATCGCCAGCCGTAATGCTTCTTAACTACCTCCAATCATCCTCAGCTTTGGGAATCAACACAAATGTGATGACTGCAACAGTGAAACACGAAGAACGAAGTGCAGTTGTGTACACTTAACATAAATGTAGATATTTGAGTGTGTTCACTGTTGCAGTCCTGGTTACCGTCCCTCCAGCCCCCTGACTTCTCTTTACTTCTACCCATCTTTTTTGTTTGGCATATCTTATATCATTGGTATTTGTTTTTTGCTGGGGGTGTTAAATACCATGTAATTGCTTCCGATTTTGGGGGCACCTGACATCTGGTGCAATAAAAATTGATGTAATGGCGTCGGCTGCATGTTTTATACCCCTGACAACTTGACGTCGTGAAAGAAGTGACAGCATCCAATGCAGAAATCCCAAGACTCTGGTATTCAGGCCGACTGAGGGCTACCTGCAGGCAGATAACCCAAATGTGATGACTGCAACAGTGAATACACTCTAACGTGTACATTTATGGTACGTGTAAACAACTGTACTTTCTTCTGTCAGAGATCTGTGAGTGCAGATGTCACATTTAAGGTCCCTAGTTTATGGCCCTACATGTGACGTCCCACACACCTACAGCAGCCAAGCTTAAGCTTTTGTATAGGAGCCGACGTCAGATCGCCTGAGGCGGAAAATCCCATACCATGAGTACTGCAAAATGGAAGAGAAGGACATCTATGGTTATGGTAAGATTTTACACAACTATTCTTTTCCAACAGCCTGTGGAGTAGAATTGCAAATTCCATTTTTGTCTACATGGTAGCAGTAAAGGCTGTTTCCAATTGATTTTTAAGGTTTATAGATGGTGAGAAGTTATCATTAGACTGAAGTGGTCTGTCTGGGTGATAAAAAGGAAGAATAGAGCTTCGTGCAGGACAGGCATGGGGTTTATTAATGATGTTGTGGGCAGTAGCTAGTTGTATGAACTCCAGGTAGATGGATAGTTCATGCCATTTCAAACTTTTAAGAACCATGCAGTGATGTGTATAGTATTGTTTATTGGCAGCAAATTTAGCAGCTTTGTTGTAACATATTTGGTTTTAACAGATACCTGCAAGTTGGTAAAGATAGGGGCACCATATGAGAGCGAAGAAATGAGATAAGTGGTTACTATGGTGATTTTAGCAGACTTAGTAAAAAAGATTTTATGTCTGGAAACATGCCAAATTTTCGAATCTGAGGTTGTCATCAATTGTCATGCTAAGTAATTTTGTATGGGATACAGTTTTCTGTCTCTGTATTGTTAAGCGAGAAGATTTTGAAGCTGGATTATTCTTAATATGTGCTCTGGGGAGGAATAGGAGTAGTTTTGTTTTTTGGGGTTGAGCAATAATTGGACATTGTGGAGTCAGTTTTCAATAAAGATAAAGGCATCTTCTTGATTACAAGAAGATGCTCCAGAGTGTCAGATGAGCATGTTAATGTTGAATGATCAACATAATGTTCAAGTTATGTTTGCCTAGAAGAGGTAAAGAAGTAATTAATGAACATGTTAAAAAGAAGTGAGCCAAGAATTGAGTCTTGGGGTACACTAGTGGTAACTGGAAGGTAAGAAGAGAAATGATGTTACTGTCTTACAGTTTGCTTTTAAACCACTGATGTCAGGGGGCGGGGGCGGGGATTAGGCCAAGAAGATGCGGAGCACCTGTTGAAGGCATTTGCTGCATGAGATGGTATCAAAGCCTTTGGACAGATCCAGAAATATGGAAGAGAAAAGTTTGCCAGAGTCCCTTTTCTTTATATTATCTAAAAAGGATAACCGTGCAATAGTTGTATTAGGGCCAGGGTGGAATCCATGTTGAGTACTGGTTAAGAGCTGTTCTGTGAGGAGATGGTGAAGTTGAGCATGGATACATTTTTCTAGGATTTTTGGGAGGAGGGAGAGAATTGTAACGTGATGAAACGTTAGGGACTGCTGTAGAATTTCATCCATTTTGCAGTGGGATGACATATGATCTTTTCTAAATAGCAGGGGCATACGATTCCTGTATAGATTTATTGATTAAGATAGCTACTGGGTAAGATATGTCTTCTGCTGCCATGTTGAGGTATTCAGGTGGGATATTGTCAGCAGCTGTGGAGCAAAGTTTAAGCTTAGGTAGCAGTTTTCTAGTAGTAGATATTGTTACAGGTTTTAAGATAAAGTTGTTAGCTTTTGTGGCTAAGGATTGCTTGGATTCATATTTTTTAGACAATGTGGTAGTGGAGGGGGCAGTTGATAATATGTTAAGAGTTTGTGTAGGGAAGGGTGATATGCTGTTGGTGACAGCAACAATGCTCTCTAGATAGCATTTATTAAATGTAGTCGCTATTTTGAGGGAGGAGCAGGTTTGACAGCGATACAGATATTTTTTTGAGCCAGGATTGAGTAGTCTGTGAATAGAGGCCCTAAATTTGTTTTCAATCATTTTTATGATTAAGTTGTAGTGGATCATGGTATTGTTTCTTATCTCTGTATACTTGTTTTCCAGCTTGATTGAAAAGTTCCCTGTAATGCTGAAAGTTTTTTTTTTTTTATTTAGCTACTCCTTCCAAGTCTAGTCTATGGTACATGTAATGTTTTTTGTAAGGGTGGATATCTAGGGAGTTTGTTTTGCTTTTACTCTTTTTATAAGTAGAGGGACAAGGTTATTTAGGGTATTTAAAAAAGTATTAAAAGTTGTAACTGTATCATCTAGGGGGAGGTTTTAGTATAGACCAGTTGAAGAACCTTAGTATACTGTTGAATAAGTCTGTTAAGTTTTGTGAGATTCCTAGTTGGTTTAAGTTAGTGGGTATTGGGCTGATGAGTGGTAAGTCTGTGTGTATATGCAGGGAAATGATCACTTAGGGAGTTAGGGTGGGATGTTCTTCGTGTTTCACTGTTGCAGTCATCACATTTGGGTTATCCCTGCCAAGGTAGCCCATGGCCGGCCCGAATACCAGAGACTTAGTATTTCTGCGTCGGTTGCTTTTGCTTGAGGACTGACATCAGGTCGTCAGTAGTATAAACTAAGGCAGCCAATGCCATTACACCAGTCTTTCTTGCTATGGAGCCCGAAACAGAAGCTGTTCGCATGTGTGCTGGTCAGCCGCTACCTGAGTTTTCGTCATCTACCGAATTGAAGTTGAAGTCTTCTAAAGCTAAGTAGCCCATTGGGAATCCTTTTTTCTTGCACTAACCAATGTCAGAAAAAGTTAATTGTCTCGCCTGTGGAAAACAAATACCACACCAAGACTTCCAGTCTTACTGCTTCACTTGTTTAGGCCCAGATCATGACGTCCCTCATTGTCGCTTCTGTGCTTTGTTTAACGCCAAAACTATCCATCGTCAGGACCTTATTGTAGCCAGATTTTTTCGCTTACAGTCCTTGAATTCCGATATAACTTTGGTAAGCCATCCATCAGCAGTTCTTCTGAAAAAATGTAAAGATAAAGACAGAGATAGACCGCACAGGTCCAAACCTACCGACGACGCTTCCATTAAGCTAGCCGTCAGGTCTCTGGTACTCGGTGAGGAGCTTTCTCAGCCCCTGATGCCCGCTTCTGTTAATTCGCAGGCCGCTAATGAGACCCTTTTGGAGTTCAGTATGCCGCAAAACTCTTCTTCGACTAAGGATCCTGTAGTCATCTCTACCTTGTATTGGTCCGGAACCGCTGAGCAGGCCCTGGCTTCCAAGGAAGTCCTTCGCACTACCGAATCTCGGCACAAACCAACGTCTTCTTTCGCGACTACCATTCTTTCTAAAACTACAGAGTTTCTTAGGCCCAGGGTACGAACCACAGACAAGAAACCGATGACCCACTTTCAGGTGCCTGCTACCTTGCCTCAGTCTCAAATGCTTAAAATGACGGAAGACCTTATCATGCTGATCAGGAGAAGCCAATCTACCCCCCCCCCCCAAAAAAGGAAAAGAGATCTGTCCCTTGTAGTTTTGTCTGAACAAGAGTCAGATTAATCTGATGCATCTGAATATGTAGACATGCAACCCCTCTCCACTAATGAGGATTTTGATGCAGAGGATTCCATTCCCTCAGCCTTTCCCCCCAGAGGATTTTTCCTTTGGGGAAACCCTGCATACCTTAAGGGAGCATTTCCAATGGGAGAGTCAGGACTACCCTCAGTCTAAAAAGAGACTCAGGGAATTCCTGGATCTTCCACGACACAGACCCTTGGCCATCCCCCGGTCCCTTCGTGTTGGCCTGGACTTCACAGAAGTAGATACCAAACAGGAGAGGACCCAGGACCTGAACCCTATGGGGCTCCACTTGTGACTGGTCGGCAGTCTGACTTGGAGTCAGCTACTTTCACACTGTGGGTTCTGTCTGTGAGCCAGTTTGCAACCCACCTAGTGATGTAGGGGTTGATGCCTAGCTTAGTAAGTTTTTCTATGATTCCTGAGTGGGGAATGGTATCAAAGGCCTTGGCCAGATCAAGGTAGGCTGTATGAACCACCTTACCTTCATCCACAACTCTGGTGACTGACTCAAAGAAGTCATCCAAGTTGAGCAGGCATGATCTATCCTTCACAAAACCAAACTGTGTAGGATCCAGAGTTTGGAGATTCCCTATATCCCTGTTTATTAGGTCCGTGATAATGCATTCCATAGCTTTGCACATCAGACTCGTCAGGCTAATGGGGCGATAGTTCCTGGGGTCTGTAGTCGCTCCTCCTTTGTGGAGAGGGATGATTATAGCAGTGTGCCATTCGGTAGGGACACAGCCTGAGGTGAAGCTATGATTGAACAGGGCACACAGGTGAGGTGCCAGTTCACTCTGTAGTTCATGTAGAACACAGACAGGCATACTGTCAGGTCCCGTAGAATCTGTATTCTTTACCTTGGACAGTGCTGATGTTCTTCGTGTTTCACTGTTGCAGTCTTCACACCTTATCTGCCTGCAGGTAGCCCTCAGTCATCCCGAATACCAGAGACTTAGTATTTCTGCGTCAGATGCTGTCACTCCAGGACTGATGTCAGGTCGTCAGGGGTATAAAAACAGGTAGCCGACGCCATTACATCAGTCTTTCTTGACGAGGAGCCCAAAGCAGAAGCAGTTGGCAAGTGTCGGTCGGCTGCTACCTGAATTTTTGTTTACAAATTGAATAATCCTGAAGTCTTCTAAAGCTAAGTACCCCATTGGGGATCCTTTTTTCTTGCTCTAACCGATGTCAGAAAAAGTTAACAATTGTCTTGTCTATGGAAAGCAAATGTCTCACAGAGATTTTCATTCTTACTGCGTCACCTGTTTAGGCCCTGACCACGACGTCCCTCACTGTCGGTTTTGTGCCTTAATGCCTGAACCATTCGTCGGGCTCTCTTTGTTGCTAAATTCTTTTGCTCTTTATCTCCGTATTCTGAAATGGCTTCGGTAAGCCATCCGATTACCAATATTCTGAAAAAACGTAAGGATAAAGACAGAGACAGATCGCATAGGTCCAAAACTGTCGACGACGTTTCCATTAAGCAAGTCACCAGTCCGCCGGTACTCAGTGAGGTGCTTTCACAGCCCCTGATGCCAGCTTCAGTGGATTCACAGACCTCTACTGAGACCCATTCGGAGTCCGGTATGCCGTGAGATGATTCTTCGACTATGGAACCTGCGGATGTCTCTACCTTGGATAGGTCCTGAACTGCTGTGCAGGCACTGGCTTCTGTGGCAGTTCTTCCCTCAACCAATGTTTGAAACAAACCGACAACTTCATTTTTAACCAAAACTACCGGGTTTCTTAGGCCCAGAGTATGCACTACGCCTAGAAAGCCGATGACCAAAGTGCATGCTCATGCTCCCATGCCACAAAAACAAATGCTTAGAATGGCTGAAGACTTTATTACGCTGATTAGGGTAAGTCAGCCTTCCCCTGCCAAGAGACAAACAATCCAGTCCCCTTCAGCTTCTATAGACCAGGAGTCCGATGACTCTGATATTTCTGATTATGAAGACATGCCCTTCTCTGCCTATGAGGATTCAGATGCAGAGGAATCCATTCCCTCTGCCTCCCCTCCAGAGGATTTTTCTTTTGGTGAAACCTTGCATACTTTAAGAGAGCATTTCCACTGGGAATGCCAAGACTATCCTCAGTCCAAAAAGAGACTCAGAGAATTTCTAGACTTGCCTCAGCACAGGCCTTTAGCTATACTCCCTGTCCTGGACGTTGTGGATAATGTTTTTATGGAATCTATTCTTACTCCTGACACTTTACCTCCTGCCCCTAGGAAACCAGACAGGTACTACAGAGTGCCTGACACTCACAAATTTCTTTTCAAGAATCCTACTGCTGACCCAGAGATCATTTCCCAGGGGCCTAAAGGTATCAAGGCTACTACAGCCAAGAATCCCACCCCTTCGAACAGGGATTCCAGAGCTTTGGACAGATGGGGTAAGAAGGTATATACCTCTTGCTATTAGGGCACTGAATTGCCAGTTTCACATGCTGAAGTACCAGCAACATATTATGGAACTCATTAAACAAAAAGTGGCAACCTTTTCAGACTGTGCAGAAAATAAAGAACTGCAGGAGCTTATGCACTCTACAAGCCAAGTCAGTAAGCATACTTTGCAGTGTGGCTTTGACGCCCTAGATGCATTTTACCGTGCAGCAGTCACTGGTTCTGTACTGAGAAGACATGCTTGGCTGAAGGAGCAGACCTTTCCAGACGATGTATACTAGATGCTCCTTTGAATAAGGACTGTTTGTTTGGCACCAAATCAGAAGAGGTTCTTAAAAAGATGGAAGAAAAAGCTAACTCTATGCAGACTGTTAAAGATTTCTTACAAATGCAACCCCCTAGATTCATTAGGCATTGCCCTTCAAAACACTTTTCCTTTCCAGGCCCCTCCAGGCCTTCTCAAACGAGACCCAGGGGAAACAGACCACCCAGACTACAGTCTCAGGGTATGCAGAGATCTAAACAATGGAGTGCCCCCACCACTAAAGCAGGGAGTGGTAAGCCACCCCCTTATGGAAAAAGCTCACAATGACTTCTTTACTCCACTTCCCAGCCCTGCTCAATTGCTTGTGCCTCTAGGAGGAAAGCTTACCCTTCATGCAAAAAAATGGATGTCCATCACACAGGACTGGTGGGTCCTCAACATTGTATCCCAGGGGTATAAATTTTATTTCCATTCACTGCCAACCCCACTCGGGTTTCCAGACCTTCTCCAAACCAGTGAGCAGAGGCTGAAAACCAAGTACTTTCCCTGCTCAATATCAGAGCTATTCAGCCAGTTCCAGTAGAACAGAGGGGTCAAGGATTCTACTCCAGACTCTTTCTGGTACCCAGGAAAGAGGGCTCTTGGCACCCAATCTTGGATCTTTCAATTCTAAACACCTTTTTGGTAGTGCCAAAATTCAGAATGCTTACACTGCAACAGCTTCTTCCTATGGTAGCCAAGGATGCATGGTTAGTCACACTACACTTAAAAGAAGCCAATCTGCACACCCCCATAAGGGAGTCATGCAGGAAGTGTGTACATTTCAGGGCAGGATCTATGTGCATTATCAGTTCTCTGCACTTCCCTTTGGCTTATCTACTATGCCCAGGGTAGTCACAAAATGCCTGGCTCCAGCCATTGCATACTGCAGGCAGAGAAATATCCAAATTTACCCGTACTTGGGACAACCGCCTGATTCAGGCGGACAGTCAGACACTGCTGCTGCAGCACCTGACATTTGTGAAAAACCTTCTCACTTCCTTGGGGTACACCATCAACGAAAAGAAATCAAAACTGGTACTCAGTCAAAAGATTGTATTCCTGGGAACAAGCTTGGACACATCTTCCCAGATGGCATTCCTCACTTCAGAAAAACAAGTCTATCTGACAGACTACTTCAAACAAATGGCCACCAGAACCCAGCGATCCACAAGAAAAATACTGCAAGCCCTAGGGTTCATGGCCTCATATATACTGCTAATTCCATATGCAAGACTGCATATGAGGAAACTTCAGTGGTACTTAAAAAGTCTTTGGTGCCAACATTCTCAGGATCTGGAAACAGTCATTCCTATCATACCCTGTCTATGCACAGAGTTCCTTTGGTGGGCAGAAGCATGCAACCACAACAAGGGACTGCCATTTACTCAACTCCATGCCACCCAGACCCTAACCACAGATGCATCAGACTATGCCTGGGGGGCACACTTGGACGGCAAATGTATTCAGGGCCACTGGAGCCCAAGTCAAATTCATCTGCACATCAACCAAAAAGAGATGCTAGCTGTACAGAATGCCCTGACAGCTTTCAGATCCCTACTCTTTCCAGGACAACTGCTAATAAAAACAGACAACACCACAGTTATGTGGTACATCAACAAACAGGGGGGAACCCATTCCTACCCTCTCTGCAGGTTAGCCATGGCCCCGCGGAAGACGTGCTTGGACATTCAAGTCCATCTACAAGCTCAATTCCTGCCAGGCAAACAAAACTCACTGGTAGACAACTTATGCAGAAATCTCCTAGACCCACACAAGTGGCAACTGGAGCCCAGCACCTTCAACCTTCTGATTCGGAAATGGGGGACCCCAGAGGTGGATCTCTTTGCCTCTCCTTACAACCACCAGCTCAGCAAATTCTGCACCAGGAATCCTCACAGCAAGGCCTGTAAAGTGGATGCCCTATCTTTTCAGTGGGAAAAGCTTTCAATCTATGCCTTTCCCCCTCTGCCGCTTCTCTCAAGAGTATTACTCAAGATAAAACAAGACAGGCCAAGGACAGTTCTGATCGCCCCGGACTGGCCACACCATCACTGGTACCCACTGCTGTGCAGCCTGACACTGGTGCCACCCTGGCAATTACACCAGACCCCAAACTTGCTCTCTCAGCAGGAGGGACAGATTTTGCATCCACAACTGCAAACCCTAAATCTTGCAGCCTGGCTTATTCCTTGAATTCCCTCAGCAACCCAAAAGGTTCTGTTCATGGATTCAAGTCCAAAGGAGAGGACACAGCTCTGCCCTTCCTGCCTCTAATCCTGGATTACTTAGCAGATCTACTCCACAAAGGCCTGTCCTTCTCCTCCATTAAGATACATGCCTCAGCCATTTCTGCTCATTACAACACTGAGCCACCTCTCTTCTCACACCCTCTGTTCAAACAGTTCCTGAGAGGGGCAAACAACTTAAGGCCACCAAGAAGAGCACCCACACCTGCTTGGGATCTTAACTTTGTACTGGAAAAGCTCGCGCTTCCCCCTTTGAACCTGTTAAAATTCCTGTCTTGGAAAACAGCCTTGCTTCTAGCTATCACTTCAGCTAGAAGAGTATCTGAGCTAGAAGCACTGATGGCTGTGGAACCCTTCATTATTTTCCATGCTGACAGGGTTTCCCTCAGGACTAACTCTTCCTTTTTGCCTAAGGTGGTGTCCAGTGTGGCTCTCAACCAGTCCATCCATCTGCCAACCTTCTTCCCTAATGGGGAAAGGATCCTGCACTCCTTGGACATGCACAGACAGCTCAGATTCTACCTTGATAGGACTAAGCCCTTCAGAAAATCTGATCAGTTATTAGTCAGCTTTGCAACAGGAGCAGAGGGCAAGGCCATTTCGAAACAAACTATTTCCAAATGGATAGCACACTGCATCCATTTCTGCTACAAACACCTTGGAAAACTAACCCCTCAGGGGGTCAGAACACATTCCACTATGGCAACATCTACCTCTACAGCATTTCTCAGGGGAAGTCCCAACCAGGGGCATCCTGGAAGCTGCTACCTGGAGTTCTGTACACACCTTCATCAAGCATTACCACCTGCCTATCTTTTCCAAATCCAGGGCAGGTTTTGTTACAGCAGTCCTGCAAGGCATACTAGCCAGCCCTAACTCTTCTTGACTGCCTCCACCCTTTTTCAGCTTTGGGAATCCACCAAAGTGTGATGACTGCAGCAGTGAAACACGAAGAACATAGTACAGTTGTGTACACTTAACCATAAATGTAGATCTTCAAGTGTATTCACCGTTGCAGTCCTGGTTTCCCTCCCTCTAGCCCCCTGGATGTTCTTCGTGTTTCACTGTTGCAGTCATTACATTTGGGTAATCTGCTGGCAGTCGGCCTGATTAACAAAGTCTTGGGTCCTGTGTCGGTTGCTGTCCCATCTTCCATGAGGTCAGTTCGCAGGGGTATGAAACATGCAGCCGACAACATTACATTAGTCTTTCTTGCCTTGCAGTGCCCGAAGCAGAAGCAATTCACAAGTGCCAGTTGTGCGACTCCTGAAATTTTCATTTTCGAGTTTCAGAACCGAAGTCTTCAACTAAAAGCTAAGTACCCCGTTGGGGAAACTTTTTCGTGCTCCTTACCAATGTCAGTAAAAGTTAATAATTGCATTACTTATGGGAAGCAAATACCTCCATAAAGATTTTCATTTGTACTGTATTCCTTGCCTGGGCCCTGACCACGACGAACCTTGCTGTCGGTTTTGTGCTTTATTTAATCCGCACACTATCCATCGTCGGTACATTTTTTGCCTCTAAATATTTTGGTTCTCAGTTTAATTATCCAGAAATGATGTCGGTTAGCCATCCGACTACCGGAATACCGAAAAAACGCAAAGAAAAAGAAAGAGGCAGGCCATTGAGGTCCAAAACTGCCAACGACACTTCTCCTAAGCCAGTCGCCAGTTC
Organism: Protopterus annectens; assembly: GCF_019279795.1. Taxonomy (NCBI): domain Eukaryota; kingdom Metazoa; phylum Chordata; order Ceratodontiformes; family Protopteridae; genus Protopterus; species Protopterus annectens. The sequence goes on along the minus strand of NC_056746.1, from coordinate 1,083,043,685 downwards.
GCCGGTACTCAGTGAGGGGCTTTCGCAGCCCTTGATACTTCTGATTCGCAGGCCTCTACTGAGACCCATTCAGAGTCCGGTATGCCGTGAGATGCTTCACCTATGGAACCCGCAGATGTCTCTAACTTGGATGGGTCCAGAGCCGCTGTGCAGGCACCGGCTTCTGAGGGTGTATTCAGGCCTACAGACTTGCATATTAAACTGACTCCACCTTCAATACTAAGGCCTAAATCTCGATCTGTGTCTAAAAAACCTACGCCCAGGCCACATGTTCAGGCCCCTATGCCTAAAAAACAAATGATCAAAATGGCTGAAGATTTAATTACTCTAATCAGGGGAAGTCAACCCCCCCTCTAAGAGGCCAAGGGCTGAGCTTGACTATGAATCTTCTGAACAGGACTCTGTTTCTTCTGACTCTTCTAATGACCTGGATTTGTCCATACCTACTTATGAGGATTCTGATGCAGAGGATTCCATTCCCTCTGCTTCCCCCCTGAGGACTTTTCTTTTGGAGAAACCTTACATACCTTAAGGGAGCATTTCCACTGGGAAAGTCAGGAATTTTCTGAATCCAAAAAGAGGCTTAGGGATTTCCTTCTTCCTCAGCATAGGCCTTTGGCTATTCCTCCTGTTCTAGACATTGTTGATGATGTGTTTTCGGAATCCATTATGGCCCCTGATTCCCTGCCTCCAGCTCCTAGTAAACCAAACAGATACTACAGGGATGTTCTTCGTGTTTCACTGTTACAGTCATTACATTTGGGTAATCTGCTGGCATGTTGCCCTCAGTCGGCCTGATTAACAAAGTCTTGGGTCCTGCGTTGGTTGCTGTCCCTTCTTCCATGACGTCAGGTCGTCAGGGGTATAAAACATGCAGCCGATGCCATTACATCAGTCTTTCTTGCCGTGCGGTGCCCGAAGCAGAAGCAGTTCGCAAGTGCCGGTCGGCTGACTCCTGAAATTTTCGTTTTTTGAGTTTCAGAACCGAAGTCTTCAACTTAAAGCTAAGTACCCCATTGGGGAAACTTTTTCTTGCTCCTTACCAATGTCAGTAAAAGTTAATAATTGCATTACTTGTGGAAAGCAAATACCTCATAAAGATTTTCATTTGTACTGTATTCCTTGCCTAGGCCCTGACCACGATGTACCTTTCTGTCGGTTTTGTGCTTTATTTAATCAACTCACTATCCGTCGTCAGTACATTTTTGCCTGTAAATATTTTGGTTCTGTGTTTACTTATCCAGAAATGACATTGGTTAGCCATCCGACTACCGGAATTCTGAAAAAATGCAAAGATGAAGACAGGCAGACAGACGGTCGAGATCCAAAACTTTCGACGACACTTCTCCTAAGCCAGTCACCGGTCACCAGTATTCAGTGAGGCGCTATCGCAGCCCCTGATACCCGCTACTTCTGACTCGCAGGCCTGTACTGAGACCCATTCGGAGTACGGTATGACACGAGATGCTTCACCTATGGAACCCGCGGATGTCTCTACCTTGGATGGGTCCGGACCCGCTGTGCAGGCACCGGCTTCTGAGGGTGTATTCAGGCCTACAGACGTGCATATTAAACCGACTCCACCTTCAATATTAAGGCCTAAATCTCGATCTATGTCTAAAAAAAACGACGCCCAGGCGACATGTTCAGGCCCCTATGCCTAAAAAACAAATTATCAAAATGGCTGAAGATCTAATTACTCTAATCAGGGGTAGTCAACCCCCCCTGCCCCCTTCTAAAAGGCCTAGGGCTGAGCTTGACTATGCATCTTCTGATCAGGACTCTGTTCTTTCTGACTCTTCTAATGACCTGGATTTGTCCATACCTACTTAAGAGGATTCTGATGCAGAGGATTCCATTCCCTCTGCTTCCCCCCCTGAGGACTTTTCTTTTGAGGAAACTTTACATACCTTAAGGGAGCATTTCCACTGGGAAAGTCAGGAATTTTCTGATTCAAAAAAGAGGCTTAGGGATTTCCTTCTTCTACCTCAGCATAGGCCTTTGGCTATACCTCCTGTACTAGACATTGTTGATGATGTGTTCTCAAAATCCAGTATGCCCCTGATTCCCTGCCCTCCGGCTCCTAGTAAACCTGACAGATACTACAGGGTTCCTGAGTCCCACAAGTTTCTTTTCAAAAATCCTGTTGCAGATCCAGAAACCATTTCTCAGGGGCCCAAGGGCATTAAGGCTTCTACTGCTAAAAATCCTACCCCTTCTGATAGAGACTCAAGGGCGCTGAATAGATGGGGTAAAAAGGTTTATACTTCTGCAACCTTGGCAATCAGGGCTTTAAACTCCAATTTAATATGTTAAAATATCAACAGCATATTATTGGACTGCTTAAACAGAAAATGATGTTGATTTCTTACTGTGTGGAAAATGAAGATTTACAGGATTTATTGCATCCTGCTGAACAAGTTGGAAAACATACTTTGCAATGTGGATTTGATTCTTTAGAGGCCTCTTGCAGGGCTGCTGTTACTGGGTCTGTGCTTAGAGGGCATGCTTGGCTTAAGGAGCAATATCTGCCTGATCATGTTAAAGCAAAATTGTTGGATGCTCCTTTAAATCAGGACCGCATGTTTGGCAATAAGGCTGAAGAAGTTCTAAAAAAGATGGAAAATAAAGCTAAATGTATGAAAACTGTGAAAGATTTCTTACAAGTGCAACCTCCAAGATTTAGTAGGCACTGACCTACTAAGAACTGGTCCTTTCCAGCTCCTTCTAGATCCACTCAAGCCAAACCCAGACACTCCAATAGCACCAGGTTTCAGTCCCAAGGGACTCTCAGAACTAAGCAATGGGGTGCTTCCACTTCCAAATCTGGAAATAACAATATACCACCCTATGGTAAACAGTCTCAATGACTTTCCTTTAAAATTACCAAGTACTTAACTCTCAGCCGCCCCTTCGGGGGAAAAATTGCTCTTCAAGCAAAAATCTGGCAGCTTATAAACCAGTCAAACAACCCGAAGGTAAAACCAAACTGGAAAAAATAGCAGCCAACCAATCCTCAGCTCGAGCAGGACACCAGTCAAGTACACAGTCACTTGTAAAGACTAAAACACAGGTTTATTGCTCCATAGATAAAATCCACACATAGAAAAAAAGACTCATGGTTAAGCGCTTTCATCTAATAACCTCAGATTTCATCAGAACCAGTGATAACAGTAATGACTCCATTTTATATATAACAAATTGGCGCCAAAAAACATTCTTAAAGGTGTATTTCCACAACTTCAACCTAAATGACTATATACAGAAGAAACAAATACTTATGACTTATTTTGTGCTAAGTTTGTGAATACATATTCTAAAAACACAAATTAAGACATTTGTCATTAAAATGTTATGTGTAATAAATACATATAATATGGATGTGATATTAGTATTATGATATAAATATATATAGTAATATAAATATAAATATATAAAAATATAATAACATAGGTATAAATATATGATACTTAATGGATGTACTAAATATACTAAATATATAAGTATGAAATCCTATGTATATTAAATATGTTATTAAAAATATTGTTAAAACTGTGGGAAAATTTTGATTTTGATTAAATCTTTGAATGAATGGATGAAGAAAGTAATAACAATAAAATAACAATAAAATAAATACAACAGGTATATATGGAAAGCATACCTAAGACTTAACCCGGTCCAGGCTTAAAAAAGGCTTAATACTAATAAAATCATTCAAACCGGGTGTAGTGGTGGCGTCACAATAAATTTGCCACTCACTTTCTTTGTATGCTAACCAAGTTTTCCAATTGCCACCATATGATGTCATATCTACCTGGTCAATAAGCATGAATCTAAAAGAATGGTCGTCACCCTTCTCCAAAACGTGTTTGCTAAGTGCATTTTTCTTATCTTTTTTCTTTATTTTATAGAGGTGTTCGTATATTCCTGTCTTGAATTTTCTCTCTGTCTTGCCTATATAATAGGCAGGACAGATAGAACAAGTGGCAAGGTATACGACTCTCTGGCTGAGACAATTCCCAGCTACACTCCTACACTTAGTTTTCATCAAGTTATCTAATATGACCACTCTTTCTTCATTAATATTTTTACACTGCTTACAGGACCCACACTTTTTTGTTGCCTCTCTTCTCTTTTCTCTCCTACCATGTGCACTGATTTCCAAAAGTTTTTTCAAATTGAGTGCAGTTTTATATACACAAACTGGATTCTTGTCAATATTTACCAAGTTGTTGTCAGGAATATTAAGTAATTCCCAATGCCTTTTGACAATTTCTTTTACCAAATTAGTGTATGGGCTGAACAATATGATACATACTGTCCTGCTGATTTGGTTATTTTTCTTTATATTTTCTCCTAAGGCCTGTCCTAACAGTGGTTTGTATTTCGTACCCCAATTTTCTTTGACATAATTGGCCACATTTTTTACCATTCTTTTAGGATATTTTCTTTCCAAAAACATCTGTGAAATGTTATCAATTTCTCTTTCCATACTCTCCCTAGAGGAACTCATCCTCACAGCACGGATGAATTGGCCTTTGATCACATTTTTAAAAACATATTGTGGGTGGCAACTACCAAATTCTATGTAATCATTAGAAAAGGTGGACTTTCTATATATTTGTGAGGCAAAACCATCTAAGGTAGTACTAATAAAAGTGTCTAAATATGCAATACCAACTTTGTCTGCCTTATATGTGAACTTTAAAAAATTAGTACTTGAATTAATATAGTCCATAAAAGTCCTGATGTCTTCTGAAGGCCCCTTCCAAATGATGAATAAATCATCCAGGTACCTGGAATAAAGGGAGATGTATTTAAAAAATTGACAAGGGAATAAAAATCTATTTTCCCATTCAAGCATGACCAGGTTCGCGAAAATGGGGACGCAAGAGGCCCCCATAGCCACACCCCTGGTCTGCCTAAAATATTCTCCTTCATGAAGAATGTAGTTGTGGTCAAGAATAAGCCCCATCATGTCCAAGATGAGGCTGATTCTGTCCCAACTAAGGCTTGAATAATTTTTTCAGGCTATTCTCAAAAAATTCCAACCCTGTAGAGGCGGGTATGCATGAAAATAAATCTTTCACGTCTATTGTAAGGAATGTCAAATCCTTGGACCAAACCTCAGGAGTGATCCTGTTCAAAAATTCCCACGAGTCTTTTACCATATGGGGAACTTTGTTGTATATGTGTTTGGTCCAGTGGTCAATAACAACTCCCATGTTGTAAGTCTTAGAATATGAACCGGCAATAATGGGTCTGAAAGGTGGGGTCTCTATACATTTATGAATCTTGGGAATGCCAAAGATGCTGGCAAGCCTTGGAAACTCATTCCTCAGAAAATTGTAAAGTTCGTTGGATATACGGTTGTCCAACAAGTATTCTTCTAAGATTAAGTCAATCCGGTGATGTCCAATGTTTATCTGATTTAATGAAACTGCTTCATAATTTTCAGAGGAAAACAAAATATCCTGAATAGCTTTTTTGTAATTTTCAGTTTCAAATATAACAATACCCCCTCCCTTATCCGGTTTCATTAGTCTGATATTTTTGTTATTGACCACGTTTTGCAAACATTCTCTTTCCCCTCTGGTAAGGTTGTCTTCAAAGGGGGCAATAGTATTGTTTCTAGAGTTTATGTTCTTGGTTAATCTATATATATCTCTACACACCATTTTTTCAAAAATTCCAACTTGAGGGTGGGGGTTAGGTATATATGTGCTCTTTTTCTTAAGTCTTTCTTCCCTCTGATTAATTTCTAGGTCTGGGTCATTTTTAAATTGTATGGCCAAATTAATTCTTCTGCAGAACAACTTGATTTCCTTAACTGCATCAACAAAATTGAACTTCACTGTCGGGATAAACTTCATTCCTTTACTAAACAACTTAAAAAATTCATTTGATATATAAAAGTTAGTGTAATTATACACTTTAAAACCAGCAAAACATAGTATTGAGGGGCCTTGATTGTTTAAATCTTCCATATTCATAGATGGTTGCCCCTCGGAACTATTGTTCGTCCCTTTGACTACAACTTCTCTATCCACATGTGTCAATAAATTCAAACCCAAAACATCATGGTTTAATAAGAAGGGGGCACTTTCTGAAACTTGGTCTTTATTAAGATTAAAATTACCAACCTTGTTCACCTTTGGTGCCTTCTCTGGTATTGTTTGGGTGCAGGGTGATGTCTCCCCCCTTGAAAATTTGAATTTTCTTCAAACCTCTCTATACCATTGTAAGGGTTCGTACCTAAAACGTCTTGTCCGTATTTGACATTCCTACCATCTAAGGGACGTGGCCACGTATATACTTTGTGTTCCTTATACAAGGTCATGTCTCTGTCTATTTTCTTCAATTTCCTATTGTATACAGATTTGGCCTTGTTCTCAGCGTATAAAAATTGCTTTTGATACAAATCATACCATTCATCAAATCTAGTATTGTTCACTATTTCATTATTCAGAATTTCCACTTCATTTAATAAAAAAGAAATTTTCCCATCATTATATTTTATCAATTTCTTAATAAAATAAAAACCAAACTCATCAAACATTTCATTAAAATCAGAGATGACATCTTCTTCATATTTCAAACCCAAGAGGTAATTTAAAAAATCTAATGCCCTTTGGAACAATGCCTAAGGTTAGGCATTTGCCCAAATAGGCGTTGTCAATTTTAGCACATTTCAGTAAAATAAGTTTTTTACCCAAAGAACAAATCTTGTCTTTGATGTAATCAGAAGGGTATGCCTTCTTTTCCTTAAATATATTGTTGTTAACCCCTTCAGAAAAATAGTCTGTTTCTTCATTTAAGAAGTCATTTAAAAAATCATTTCCACCATTGTTGGTAGGTTGCTTTTTACCAAATTTAGAAATGTTTTTGTAATTAGGACTCATAGCACAGTCACTTATTTCTGTACCTTGTTTTATCAAAAGTCCTTTGCAGGTCGTTGCAGCATACGATTTGATTGGCACCTTCCCTTTTGGTTTTGCGCCCAGTTTCTGAAATTCGTCTCGCTGCAGTAAACTTAAGTCAAACGTAAAGTCACCAGCTGGTGAAAGGTTTATGTCAACCTCCTTGTTCTCCAAGTCCAATCCTGTTTTTGGCGTTTCTGTAGAATAACGCGGAACTTGTCCGTTTGGAATTTCTTCATCACTGATATAAATGTCCAAAGTGTTGTCTCTCTGTGAAGAGTGTAAATCTGCCCCAGATTTACCTTTTGTGTTGTCCGTATTATCGCTAATACCGCTAGACTGGATTTTTTCGGTAAGCTTCCCCACCAACTCGAGGAGCCTACTTACGTCACTCTGCAGTGACGTCACTTCCGCCCGGAGCTCCGAGTACTCGGACCTGCTCAATGAAGCTGAAAAGGAGCTGGTCTCTGCCATTCTTGCTACGTAAATAAAAGTCAGACAACCCGAAGGTAAAACCAAACTGGAAAAAAATAGCAGCCAACCAATCCTCAGCTCGAGCAGGACACCAGTCAAGTACACAGTCACTTGTAAAGACTAAAACACAGGTTTATTGCTCCATAGATAAAATCCACACATAGAAAAAAGACTCCTGGTTAAGCGCTTTCATCTGATAACCTCAGATTTCATCAGAACCAGTTTATAAACCAGGACAAATGGGATTTAAATATAGTGTCCCAGGGATACAGATTTCATTTCCACACGTTGCTAACTCCAAACGGGTGGCCAGACCTGCCCACAAACCAGTGGGCAGAGGCTCAGAAACAAGTACTTTCCCTTTTAAACATGGGGGTTATTCAACCAGTACTAGGAGGGGAAAATACCCAGAAAAGACAAATCATGGCGTTCAATTCTGGACCTGTCTATTCTAAACACCTTTCTGGGCATTCCAAATTTAGGATGCTGACTCTTCGCCAGTTACTTCCTATGCTAGGCAAGGATGCCTGGTTGGCAACTCTAGATTTAAAAGAGGCTTACCTGCATATCCCAATCAGGGAATCTTGCAGAAGATACCTACGCTTCAAAGCAGGCTACTTGCATTATCAGTTCTTTGCACTGCCCTTTGGCTTGCCTACTGCCCCCAGGGTATTCACAAAATGCCTGGCTCCAGTAATTGCATTTTGCAGGCAAAGAAATATTCAAATATATCCATACCTGGACAATTGTCTAATTCAGGCAGAAAACCAGGTCATTCTTCTAAAACATCTGGCGTTTGTAAAAAGGGTTCTAACTTGTCTAGGGTACACCATAAACGAAAATAAATCAAAACTGGTACCCTCTCAAAAAATTACATTCCTGGGTGCAAGCTTGAATGCAGCTGCCGAGATGGCTTTTCTCACACCAGAAAAGCAAATTCATTTGGTGACTTACTTCAAACAGGTGGCCACAAAAACCCTGCTATCTGTAAGACAAATAATGCAAGCCTTGGGGTTCATGACCTCCTGCATTCTTCTAATTCCATATTCAAGACTGCATGTGAGGAAACTTCAGTAGTACTTAAAACGTTTATGGAGTCAACATTGCCATATCCTGGAAACAATGATTCCTATCATACCTTGCCTATGCCTAGAGTTCCTATCGTGGGCAAAGGCCTGCCACCAAAACAAGGGACTGCCATTCACACCATCCCCTGCCCCCCAAACCCCAACTACAGTTGCATCAGACTATGCATGGGGGGGCTCATCTGGCAGGGAAGTGCATTCAGGGCAAATCGAGCCCAAATCAAATGCACCTACATATCAATCAAAAAGAAATGCTAGCTGTACAGAATGCCCAGACAGCCTTCAATGATTACCTTCATCCAGGACAACTAATGGTAAAGATGGACAACACCACGGTTATGTGGTACATAAGCAGGGGAGGGTACTCATTCCTACCCCCTCTGCAGACTAGCCATGGCATTGTAGAACACGGCCTTGAGCTACCAAGTACAACTACAAACTCAATTCCTGCCAGGAAAGCTGAATATTCTGGCAGACGAACTAAGCAGAAATCTCATGGACCCACACCAATGGAAACTGGAACCATGGATTTTCAACATTTTGACAAGCACATGGGGGAGCCCAGACATAGATCTTTTTGCCTCACCCCAGAATTACCAGTTGGACAAATTTTGCACAAGAACTTCTCACAAAAAAGCCTGGAAAGTGGATGCTCTGTCCGTCAGCTGGCAAAACCTATCAGTCTATGCCTTTCCCCCTCTTCCTCTGCTCTCCAAAGTTCTGCTAAAAGTCAAACAGGACAAGCCAAAAATGATTTTGATTGCTCCAGACTGGCCACGCCAACACTGGTACCCCCTCCTACACAGTGTGTCGCAAATTTCTCCATGGCACCTGCCTTAGACACCTTCCTTACTGTCTTAGCAGGAGAACCAAATTCTGCACCCTCAGCTCCAAACATTGGATCTTGCAACTTGGTTAATCACTTAAATTCCCCCTTAGCATCCCTCAGCAAACCTGTGATGGATGTCATTTTGGAGGTGAAAAGACCTACTAGTAGAAAATCTTATGCTGACAAATGGAAAAGATTCTGTGCCTGGAATCAATCTCAAGGGATGAGCACAGCAGCGCCCAGTTTACCTCAGATTTTGCATTACTTAACTGAGATGCTTCACAAGGGCCTGTCTTTTTCCTCCATTAAAATCCATGGCTCAGCCATTTCAGCTCATTACAACACAGAACCTCCCCTCTTCTCTCATCCTCTGCTCAAGCAGTACCTCAGAGGGGCCAAACACTTGAGACCACCCAGGAGAGCTCCAACCCCTGCCTGGGACCTTAACTTTGTATTGGAAAAACTCACTCTACCTCCTTTTGAGGCAGCTGCTACTGCAGACTTAAAATTTCTTTCTTGGAAAGCAGCCTTCCTTTTAGCAATCACTTCAGCTAGAAGGATATCTGCATTACAGGCCCTTATGGCAGTGGAGCCTTTCATCATCTTTCATGCGGACAGGGTGTCACTCAGGACCAATCCATCCTTCATGCCCAAGGTGGTATCCAGTATGACTCTTAATCAGTCCATTCATTTGCCAACTTTCTTTCCCACTCCACAGAACAAGGGAGAGCGGATTCTGCATTCATTGGATGTGCACAGACAACTTAGATTCTACTTGGACAGGACTAAATCTCGAAGAAAATCTGAACAACTGCTGGTAGCATTTGCTGCAGGGGCAGAGGGGGAGGCTATTTCAAAACAAACCATTTCTTAATGGATAAGCCATTGCATTCATTTCTGCTATAAGCTCCACGGAAAGCCTATCCCCCAGGGGATCAGATCTCATTCCACCAGGGCTGCATCTACTTCTGCAGCCTTTCTCAGAGGTGGTGTTCGTGTTTCACTGTTGCAGTCATTACATTTGGGTAATCTGCTGGCAGGTTGCCCTCAGTTGGCCTGATTAACAAAGTCTTGGTTCCTGTGTCAGTTGCTGTCCCTTCTCTCATGATGTCAGATCGTCAGGGGTATAAAACATGCAGCCGACACCATTGCGTCAGTCTTTCTTGCCGCGCGGTGCCCGAAACAGAAGCAGTTCGCAAGTGCCGGTCGGCCGACTCCTGAAATTTTCATGTTCGAGTTTCAGAACCGAAGTCTGCAACTAAAAGCTAAGTACCCCATTGGGGAAACTTTTTCTTGCTCCTTACCAATGTCAGTAAAAGTTAATAATTGCATTAGTTGTGGGAAGCAAATACCTCATAAGGATTTTCATTTGTACTGTATTCCTTGCCTAGGCCCTGACCACAACGTACCTTGCTGTTGGTTTTGTGCTAAATTTAATCAACGCACTATTAAACGTCGGTATATTTTTGCTTCTAAATACTTTGGCTCACCATTTAATTATCCAGAAATGTTGTCGGTTAGCAATCCGACTACTGGAATACCTAAAAACCGCAAAGAAAAAGACAGAGACAGGCCGTCGAGGTCCAAAACTGATGCCGCTTCTCCTAAGCCAAGTCGCCAGTTCACTGGTTCTCAGTGAGGCACTTTCGCAGCCCCTGATACCTGCTACTTCTGATTCTCAGGCCTCTACTGAGACCCATTCGTATGCCGCTAGATGCTTCAATTATGGAACCCACGGATGTCTCTACCTTAGATGGGTCCAGAGCCGCTGTGCAGGCACTGGCTTCTGAGGATGTTTTCAGGCCTACAGATTTGAATTTCAGTCCGACGACATCTTCAAAACTAAGGCCAAAATCTAAATCTATGTCTAAAAAACCGATGCCTGGGCCAGAAGTGCAGGCCCCTATGCCTAAAAAACAAATTATCAAAATGGCTGAAAATTTAATTACTCTGATCAGAGGTAGCCAAACTCCCTCCTTCTAAGAGGCCTAGGCAAGACATTGATTATGAATCTTCTGAACAGGATTCTATTTCTTCTGACTCTTCTAATGAACAGGATTTGTCTATACCTACTTATGAGGACTCTGATGCAGAAGATTCCCTTCCTTCTGCTTCTTCCCCTGAGGATTTTTCTTTTGGGGAAACTTTACATACCTTAAGGGAACATTACCACTGGGAAAGTCAGGATTTATCTGAATTTAAAAAGAGACTTAGATATTTTCTTCTTCTTCCTCAGCATAGGCCTTTGGCTATACCTCCTGTTCTAGACATTGTTGATGATGTTTTTTTCAAAATCTAGTATGGCTCCATGCAAGCCAGACAGATACTACAGGGTTCCTGACTCCCACAAATTCCTTTTCAAAAATCCTATTGCAGATCCAGAAACCATTTCTCAGGCTCCCAAGGGCATTAAGGCCTCTACTGCTAAAAATCCAACCCCTTCTGATAGAGATTCCAGGGCGCTGGATAGATGGGGTAAGAAGGTTTATACTTCTGCAACCTTGGCAATCAGGGCTTTAAACTGTCAATTTCATATGCTTAAATATCAACAGCATATCATGGAACTGCTTAAACAGAAAATGATGTTAATTTCTGACTGTGGGGAAAATAAAGATTTACAGGATTTCTTGCATTCAGCTGAACAAGTTGGAAAACATACTTTGCAATGTGGTTTTGATTCTTTGGAGGCCTCTTGCAGGGCTGCTGTAACTGGGTTTGTGCTAAGAAACCATGTTTGGCTCAAAGAGAAAACTCTGCCTGATCATGTTAAAGCAAAATTGTTGGATGCTCCTTTACAACAGGACAGTCTGGTTGGTAATAAGGCTGAAGACATTTTAAAAAAGATGAAAGATAAAACTAAATCTTTGCAAACTGTGAAAGATTTCTTACAAGTGCAACCTCCAAGATTTAGTAGGCACTGGCCTACTAAGAACTGGTCCTTTCCAGTTCCTTCGAGAGCCACTCAAGTCAAACCCAGACATTCCAAAGGCTCCAGGTTTCAGTCACAAGGGACCTTTAGAACAAAACAATGGGGTGCTTCCACCTCCAAACTGGAAACAACAAGGCACCTCCCTATGATAAACAGTCTCAATGACTTCCCTCTACACTTACCAGGCACTTACCTTTTAGCTGCCCCTTTGGGGGGGGGGGGGGGGGAACTGGCACTTCATGCAAGAAACTGGCAACTTATAACCCAGGACAAATGGGTTTAAATGTAGTATCCCAGGGATACAGATTTCATTTCCACACGTTGCCAATCCCCAACGGATGGCCAGCCCTGCCCCCAAATCAGTGGGCAGAGGCCCAGAAACAAGTTCTGTCCCTCATGAACATGGGGGCTATTCAACCAGTACCAGAAGAGGAAAAGGGACAAAGTTTCTGTTCAAGACTGTTCCTGGTACCCAGAAAAGACAAATCATGGCGTCCAATTCTGGACTTATCTACTCTAAACACATTTCTGGACATTCCAAAATTCAAGATGCTGACTCTTCAACAGTTAGTTCCTATGCTAGGCAAAGATGCCTGGTTGGTGACTCTAGACTTAAAAGAGGCTTACCTGCATATCCCAATCAGGGAATCTTGCAGAAGATACCTCCGCTTCAAAGCAGGCTACTTGCATTACCAGTTCTCTGCACTGCCCTTTGGATTATCTACAGCTCCCAGGGTCATCACAAAGTGCTTGGCTCCAGTAATTGCATTTTGCAGGCAAAGAAATATTCAAATATATCCATACCTGGACGATTGTCTAATTCAGGCAGAAAACAAGGACATTCTTTTAAAACATCTGGCATTTGTAAAAAGGGTTCTAACTTTTCTAGGGTACACCATAAACGAAAAGAAATTGCATCTGGTACCCTCTCAAAAAATTGCATTCCTGGGTGCAAGCTTGAATACAACTGCCCAGATGGCTTACTTTACGCCAGAAAAGCAAATTCATTTGGTAACTTACTTCAAACAGGTGGCCACAAAAACCCTGCTATCTGCAAGACAAATTCTGCAAGCCTTGGGGATCATGGCCTTCTGCATTCTTCTAATTCCATATTCAAGACTGCATATGAGGAAACTTCAGTGGTACTTAAAAAGTTTATGGAGTCAACATTGTCACATCCTTGAAACAATGATTCCTATCATACCTTGCCTGCAACTAGAGTTCCTATGGTGGGCAGAAGCCTGCCACCAAAACAATGGACTGCCATTCACTCTACCCCCTGCCACCCAAACCCTAACTACAGATGCATCAGACTATGCTTGGGAGGCTCATCTGGCAGGGAAGTGCATTCAGGGCAACTGGAGCCCAAATCAAATGCACCTTCATATCAGTCAGAAAGAGATGCTAGCTGTACACAATGCACTGACAGCCTTCAAGGACTACCTTCATCCAGGACAATTAATGATAGACAGACAACACCACAGTTATGTGGTACATAAGTAAACAGGGGGGTACACACTCCTACCCCCTTTGCAGACTAGTCATGACATTGTGGAACATAGCCTTGACCTACAAAATACAACTACAAGCTCAATTCCTGCCAGGAAAGCTGAATACTCTGGCATACGAACTAAGTAAAAATCTCATGGACCCACACGAATAGAAACTGGAACTATGGATTTTCAACATGTTGACGTGCAAATGGTGGAGTCCAGACATAGATCTTTTTGCCTCCCCCCAGAACTATCAGTTGGACAGATTCTGCACAAGAACTCATCACAAAAAAGCCTGGAAAGTGGATGCTCTATCAGCTTGAAAAACATCAGTGTATGCTCCCCCCCCCTCTGCCTCTGCTCTCCAAAGTTCTACTAAAAGTCAAACAGGACAAACCAAAAAATTATTCTGATTGCTCCAGACTGGCCTCGCCAACACTGGTACCCACTCCTGCGCAATGCGTCACACCTTCCACCGTGGCACCTGCCTCAGACACCTTACTTACTGTGCCAGCAGAACAACCAAATTCTGCACACTCCTCAGCTGCAGACTTTGAATCTTGCAGCGTGGCTAATCACCGAAATTCACCCTTAGCATCCCTCAGCAAACCTGTGATGGATGTCATTTTGGAGGCGAGAAGGCCTAGAACTAGAAAATCTTATGCTGACAAATGGAAAAGATTCTGTGCCTGGAATCAGTCACAAGGAATAAGCACAGCAGTGCCCAATATTCCTCAGATTTTACAATACTTAACTGAGATGCTTCACAAGGGTCTGTCCTTTTCTTCCATAAAAATCCATGCCTCAGCCATTTCAGCTCATTACAACACAGAACCTCCCCTCTTCTCACATCCTTTGCTAAAGCAGTATCTCAGAGGAGCCAAAAACTTAAGACCACCCAGGAGAGCTCCAACCCCTGCCTGGGACCTCAATTTTGTATTGGAAAAAGTCACTCTCCCGCCTTTCGAGCCAGGTGCTACTGCAGACTTAAAATTTCTCTCCTGGAAAACAGCTTTTCTTTTAGCAGTCACTTCAGCTAGAAGGATTTCTGAATTACAGGCTCTTATGGCAGTGGAGCCTTTCATTATTTTCCGTATGGACAGGGTGTTTCTTAGGACCAATCCATCCTTCATGTCTAAGGTGGTTTCCAGTGTGGCTCTTAATCAGACCATTCATTTTCCAACTTTCTTTCCCAATCCACAGAACAAGGGGGAGTGGATTCTGCATTCATTGGATGTACACAGACAACTTAGATTTTACTTAAACAGGACAAAATCTCTAAGAAAATCTGAACAACTACTGGTGGCATTTGTTGCAGGGGCAGAGGGAAAGGCTATTTCAAAGCAGACTATTTCCAAATGGATAAGCCATTGTATTTGTTTCTGCAATATGCACCATGGTAAAACTATCCCCTAGGGGATCAGATCTCATTCCACCAGGGCTGCATCTACTTCTACAGCCTTTCTCAGAGGTGTTCCTACCAGAGACATTCTAGAAGCTGCTACCTGGAGCTCAGTTCATATGTTCACCAAACAGTACCGTTTGCCTTTCTTCTGTAAATCCAGAGCTGGCTTTGCCACTGCTGTCCTGCAGGGCCTTATAGCTGGTCCTAATGCCGTATAAATCCATCCTCCCAACCATAGCTTTGGGAATCTACCCAAATGTAATGACTGCAACAGTGAAACACGAAGAACATAGTACAGTTGTGTACACTTACCATAAATGTAGATGTTCGAGTATATTCACTGTTGCAGTCCTGGTTACCCTCCCTCCAGCCCCCTGTTTTTCTCTTATTATATCTCTACTTTCTTTTACTATGTTTAAAAGCCTTTTTGGTGTATTTGCTTTTTTGTGTTTTTAATCATATATATATATATATATATATATATATTTTTTTTTTTTTTTTTTGCTCCCCCATTTGGGGGGCACCTAACATCTGGGGCAAGAAAAACTGATGTAATGGTGTCGGCTGCATGTTTTATACCCCTGACGTCATGGAAGAAGGGACAGCAACCGATGCAGGACCCAAGACTTTGTTAATCAGGCCGACTGAGGGCAACCTGCCAGCAGATTACCCAAATGTAATGACTGCAACAGTGAATACACTCGAACATCTACATTTATGGTAAGTGTACACAACTGTACTTTTTCTCTCGCCTCTCTATGCCTATTACTCACCCCTTCTGGGGTATTGGTATTGGTATTTACTTTTTACTGGTGGTGTTTTCCCCACCCTAATTTAGCTCCCTGTTTGGGGGGGCTCCTGACATTTGGGGCAAGAAAAACTAATGTAATGGCATTGGCTGCCTATTTTTATACCCCTGACGTCAGCCCTGGAGCGACAGCATCCAACGCAGAATTATTAAAGTCTCTGGTATTCGGGCCGACTGAGGGCTACCTGCAGGAAGATAACCCAAGTATGATGACTGCAACAGAGTGAATACACTTGAGCATCTACATTTATGGTAAGTGTACACAACTGTACTTTTTAACCTGTGCAGCAGTAATACTGGGTGCCTGGCAATCTACTGGTGTTGTGATTGGTCCTGTGTGTGTGTGTGTGGGGGGGGGGGGGGGGTAAAGTTAGCACTGAATCTGTCCGCCCATATATTTGCAATATCTGTTGGCTCGGTGTAGGAGGTACCATTTTGCAGTAGCTCAGAGCAAATCTGGGTATTGCCATGGATTATCTTTACTTAACCATAGAAGCCCTTGTGGTTGTCTTTACTATCTGCTGCAATTCTGTTTTCATAGCTAGCTATAGAGGATTTGGTGAGGGACTTCAACCTTTTGTTGAGACTGATAAGGGAGTTTTTCCAGTCTTGGGACTTCACTTTATTCCGCATCAGTTTCCTCCTCCTGTTGTAGGGTTTGTTTATGGCAGGGACCACCAGATTGGCTTCCTTTTTTTTGAGGAGAGCGTGTTAGCTCTGTTGGGTATGGCGAGATCCATGCATTTGTGTACATGTTCATACAGTGCATTGGTGTATGATTTTGCAGTCATGCAACTATTCTCCATTTGCATGGGTGCTGTGAAGTTAGCCACCTCTGTTTTTAGGAGTCCAAAGTTAGCTTTGGAGAAGTTTTTGGTGGTGTTTTCCTTTGTTGGGGGGTGGGAGGGATTTGGATTTCCAAGGTGATTAGCTTGTGATCAGATCTAACCAGGGAGGAGTTGACTTTTGTTGTAGAGCAACGGTCGAACGTGTTAGTAATGACCAGGTCAAAGATGTTGCTACCTCTAGTGGGGGTAAGAACGAGCTGGTCCAGGGCATTGGAATTAATGAATTCCAGAAAGCGTTGGGCAAGTGTATTGCTACTTGAGTAGTTTTCTCAGTTAATGGAGGGGTAGGTGAAGTCTCCCAGTATGAGAGTGTTAGGTTGGACCCTAATATTCTCCAGGGTGCTTAGGAATGTGGAGTGTGAATCTTGGGACATGGTTGGGGACCTATAGCAGGCTACAACTTGATTTGCTGTCTTACCTAGTGTTAGCTGCACCTGAAATATCTCAGATTATGTTGGGGTACCAGTCTGGAGGTGTGCACATCCTTTATGAATATGGAAATACCACCACCTTTGGAGCTTCGGTCCAAGTTCTGTGGCCGAAAGGTGTGGAATGAGTTGTAGCCTGTTAGTACAGGGGTGATTTCTGCTGCCTTGAATCAGGTCTCAGCACAAATGTCGATGTTCTCCATTTTAAGGAGTATTTACTTGTATTACAATAGTTGCCTTCCCTGGTTTTGTAAGAAAAGATTAGTGAAGGGACAGTTTATCATGGCAGCTAAACTACTTTCTTATTATGAAACCTTCATTGAAAAATTTGATATGATGGAGTGCATGTTTTTGAGAGGGGGTACCCGAATGACCTACTCATCAAAATAAAAGCTGAGGTGGTTAGGGACAGAGGAGTAAAGTATACCCCATTGCTAGGTAATCCCACAACAATAGGGAGACAAGGAGATGTGCTAACACCACACCTAACTTTCAGAATGCTATGGCTATTAAATATAATGACACCAGTTCCAGTTGTGAGAAACATTATTAGAAACAGCCAGCCCATTTTAAAGGTTGATGAAGAGATCTTTAACGCTGTGGGCGAAGTTCCCTTATTTATAAGGTGAATAGGAACATCAAGAGAATTTTAGAGAAGGGCATAAAGGAGATTTTTATTGGAACTAGTAAACGAGGGAAATGTGGTTCTTCTAACTACATAAGGGAACCATTGCTTTAAGCAGTTATTGTACAAAAATCAGGTTTGAGAAGGGCATTTGTGAAACAAAAGGGCTAGTTTATATAGCAATTTGTAAGCAGTGCCAGTCATTCTGCGTGGGTAAAACTGAAAGGAAACTGTGAAAAGGATATTTGAACATCTCTGTGACATAAAAAAAAGAGAGCATCAATAATGCCTTATATAAACACTCATTGATGTGTAAATGTTTCACTAAGTTTTAATTTGGCATTTTTGAAAAATTATGTCCCAAGATTAGAAGGGGACAGTGGGAGAATAGAATTGAATACCAAGAATTAGTTTGGCAAATTAGGCTCGATGCAGCCGCATTACCTGGTTTAAATGAACAAATTTCAACCCAACCTGTTTTAAAAATACGGACTGCTACAATTTCCTGGGGTCAGAATATTGTATTAATTCAATCTGTATCCCGTCCTTTCATTTTAATGTTTCAAACAGTTCTAAATAATAGTCTCAATATTAACGAAATCCAGATACGGAGGAGTGAACACAGCTGTAGGAGATATAATGAATGACCCAAACGCAGTAAAGACGTACTGAAAACACAAATATATATTTATTTCGAGTAAGCGCTTTCACCTACTTGGCTTCTTCAGACTCGTACATGAAAAAACATGACAACAACAAATATATAGCTCTAAAAAGGCGGGAGAATGCTAATCATTGACTCAACCCAGAACAATAAAAATTAAAAAACAACTCATTCTGTTGATGATACTTCATGCACAGGTTAAATATATTGAATAATGATCTGTACAAACAACTAACATCTGCAGTTAGCAAAAATCTGCAAATTAACATAGCATCTAAATATGTCTGCTAATGAAAAATACACATGAATGTCAGGGAATTAAAAATAATATCTCAAAAAATTAAAAACAATATATATGTTCTAGTATAATTCAATGTCATATAAAAATCTAGTTTGATCAAAAATACATGTAGACCGGAAAACTGTCATAAAAAGGTGGATGTGTAATTAACTAACAGAACAAATGACAACAAGAGCTGGTGTACCTGTTAACGAGCTTTAAGTCTTCTCATTCTCAGGAATGGTTTAACAGATAATTTTGCATTCAATCCTGGTGGTACATCTGATCTAAACTTCATTATCCACATGTTCTCCCTAGCTTCAGTATGTGTCCTTACATCGCCTCCTCTCATATTCACTTGAATCTGTTCTAGAATTCTAAAAGTAAACGTATGTGTATGGTCAGATTCCATAACGTGTTTAGAGAGTGCATTATTTCTATGTTGCATTCTTATAGAATAAAGATGCTCACGTATACGATCTTTTAGATATCTATTAGTTTTTCCAATATAAAATGAGGCACATTTCTGACAGGTAGCTAAGTATACAACATTTAGAGATAAACAATTCCCAGTAGCTTTCAAATAATAGATGTGGTTGCTAACAGGATGGACAAACATGACATCATGGTTAATGTAAGGACAGTAGTTACAACTACCACAGGCATGTGTGCCAATCAAAGGGTCTGTCGGTGAGGTCTCAAATGTTTTCCTTTCACATAAGATCTTTCTAAGGTTTTTCTTGTTCTTGTACCTGAAAAGGGGACACTCACCTACTCTGTCCCTGACCTGTGTATCAATTGTGAGTATATTCCAGTGGGCTTTGACCACTTCCTTAATTCTCCAGGCATCAGTTGTATAAAACATAGTGAAAGCCGGGTCATGGGTATTATGTGTATTAGTTGATAATGATTCCTCAGTTAGTAACCCCTTATCAGAAAAATAGGGTGCTGCAATGCCTAATCTGGAATCTTGTACACATTCAAATCCCTTTGCTATCTCATGATCCTTATAGCATCGTTGAGATAAACGATTATATAAGTCATCCAAGTCTTTTTCATATCCTGTTGTAGTAGGGTTATATCGTGAGGCCCTCATTGCCTGTCCCTTGACAATATTTCTATAAATGTATTGGGGATGCATGCTCTGACGATGTAAAAGGGTGTTAATGTGGCATTTCTTCCTAAAAACACCAGTGTTAACTAGTCCATTGGGCAGTTTCTCAACAAAAACATCAAGAAAAGTTATTCTGGTTCTAGATATCTCATGACTAAATTTAATATATGATGTAACATTATTCAAATGCTCAATGAATTCATGAAGTGCATGTGTGGGACCTCTCCAAATAAGGAAGAGGTCGTCCACAAAGCGTCTATAAAACACAATATGTTCTACAAAACTAGACAGTTCATACATGTATATGTTCTCCCATTCTGCCATAAACAGGTTGGCGTAGCTATTGGCACACGAAGTGCCCATAGCTACGCCATCCTTCTGCAAAAAACACTTATCTTCAAAACAAAAGATGTTATTATGTAAGACAACTTCTAACAATGACATAAGCAGCATAATCCTTGGTTCAGATAACTTAGAAACCCTTTGCAGATGTTTAGTCAGGTAGTCAATGCCCACCAGGTTCGGAATGACAGTGAATAGTGATTTCACATCCATTGTTACAAAAGTCAATCCCAATACATCCGTCACATCTTTCAAGCAGTCATATAAATCAACTAAAAACTGTTTTGTGTCTTTCAAAATGAACCTATTCATATCTACAATTGGTCTTAAATTGTGCTCAATGAAAATAGAGGAAGGTTCAGTAATCCATCCCCTGCCTGCTACTATAGGTCGAAGGGGAGGATTGGCCATGTCTTTATGTATCTTGGGAAGTCCACTGATCAATGGAATCAGTGGTGATTGTACGTCAAGAAATGAAAACAATTGATTGTCAATGGTATGGCTGTTCAATAGTCCCAATAAAAATAAATGTACTCTATTGGAAAATATCTTCACAAGATCTAAATCTAATGGCTGATAAAACTGTGTATCATCCAACATGCGTAACATCCTATTGGAATAATCATCATAGCCCATAACTATAATACCCCCTCCTTTGTCGGCTGGTCTAATGCATAGGGAGGGGTCATTAGAAAGGTCTTTCAGTGCTTTATTCTCTTTGAAAGTGAGATTGTATTTATTATGTGTATGTTGCTCACTGTCCCTCATCCTATATAGGTCATCCTCAACCAATTGACTGAAGGCTGAGAGTAAGGGGTGTAGTGGAGGGGTAAAGACACTAGGGCGGTGGAAACGTGATGGCTGTACAGGGTCTGTACCACTGTCATTGAAATGTAACTTCAAAGAAAGGTTACGTATGTATAACTTAAAATCCCTCATGGTTTCTTCAAATACACTGCGTGTGGAGGGTATAAATGATAAACCCTTGCATAATACAGATAGTTCTTCATTGGTTAAAGCACGTGTTGAGAGGTTGAAAACTAAGTTTTCCCCTTCCCTTTGCTTTCCCACATTTTCTTGATATTCTTGTTGGATGGCTGTTCGAATGACAGCTTCCGTTTCTGACGCCCTCGGCTCAAGGATCTCCCCCTGCCTCCCTTGTGATCTACTCTGATAGGAAAAGGGTTCCTGATGTTAAATGTGGGGGCATTGCTTGAGCCAGAGGTGTCATTTTCTTCTTGTAAATTTAAAATAGACTGTGTGGGTACCTTTACCTTACTTCTCACTACTGGTGGTAAACTACCAGCTGTATTAGTGTTACTCTCTGTACAGGGTTGTGGAGTATCAACTCTATTAATAGTATCATCTATATCATGTGTAACAATGATAACATCAGAGGTACAAACACTGTCATTGTTCTTAGGTGCATTACTGTCCATATTAGCATGTCCATTAATATTAGCAACTGGATCAATAACCGGTTCCGATCGTTGTAGATGTAGAAGTCCACTCTGGTGGATAACATCCTGTCGTACAACACCATTCACCTCTCTGTCAACCACAGCTACTGGTTGAGAATGAGAGTGAGAGGAGAATTGTGCTTGTGTTGGTAATGCATTATTTGATCGAGATCTGTTACTGACTGTATCAGCATACGAAGTGTTAATGAGAGTGTTGTTGGTATCAGTTATACGAGGCCAAGTAAAGATCTGGCCCATTTTAAAATCGGTTAGGTCCCTTTGTAGTTTATGTCGCTTCTGTAAGAGGAGCTTCCTCTCATACTGATTAACATTGTCTAACAAGCTGGTAAAGTTCTCTTCTACAATAGAAGATGGAAAGCACTGAAAAATCGATTCCTGTTGGACCGCAATTTGTGCTCTAAGCGATTCTTCCATAGGAAGAAAAAAGTTATTCAAAAGCTCCATATATTTGAGACTAACCTCTAAATTTAGTTGCTGCCATTGATAGAGCAGTTCCGGATACAAGGTGCCGGTGGTAGGCATTTTCAGAACTCGCAGGCCCCTCGGGATAATCCTTCTCTGTAGACATACGTCAAAATGCTGACGTTGTAGCTGCAAGCGTTTCATCTTCAAAAAATCATTCTCGATTTGGTGCAAAGCTGTTCGAAGTTCTTCTCTATTATAGGTAGCTTCCACTATGTCCACACCATGGCCGTTATCCTCATAAAGTGCTAAAGGATTCGTGCTCGCACGTAAGCAAGCATTAAAACGTTCTGTTAGTGGCAAAGCATCAGTCAAGCTCCTGATTGGCTCTTTAATGGTGTACGGCAGCTCAATTTGTTCAGATGCTCCTGCAGCCATGTCTCCACTAGTAAAGCGAAAGAAAATATAATAATCCAAGGAAAAATAGCTCAGAAGTGGAGTTAACCCTCCTCCTATAGTATCCAATAAAATAGTCTCAATAGTAACGAAATCCAGATACGGAGGAGTGAACACAGCTGTAGGAGATATAATGAATGACCCAAACGCAGTAAAGACGTACTGAAAACACAAATATATATTTATTTTTTATATGACATTGAATTATACTAGAACATATATATTGTTTTTAATTTTTTGAGATTTTATTTTTAATTCCCTGACATTTATGTGTATTTTTCATTAGCAGACATATTTAGATGCTATGTTAATTTGCAGATTTTTGCTAACTGCAGATGTTAGTTGTTTGTACAGATCATTATTCAATATATTTAACCTGTGCATGAAGTATCATCAACAGAATGAGTTGTTTTTTAATTTTTATTGTTCTGGGTTGAGTCAATGATTAGCATTCTCCCGCCTTTTTAGAGCTATATATTTGTTGTTGTCATGTTTTTTCATGTACGAGTCTGAAGAAGCCAAGTAGGTGAAAGCGCTTACTCGAAATAAATATATATTTGTGTTTTCAGTACGTCTTTACTGCGTTTGGGTCATTCATTATATCTCCTACAGCTGTGTTCACTCCTCCGTATCTGGATTTCGTTACTATTGAGACTATTTTATTGGATACTATAGGAGGAGGGTTAACTCCACTTCTGAGCTATTTTTCCTTGAGTTCTAAATAATAGTTTAATGTAGTTTTGTTTTAAAGTGTTTTTACATGGAAATGACAGAACTTTGCTTTTTGGTTACTTGTGGTATTTCAGTTAATTACTTGATTGCTTTATTAAATGTGTAATGTATTTATACCAAGCAATAGGGTTGTATGAATGTTCTGAGAAGTCCGAAATAGAATGGAGAAAAGCACTCGGCCTTTTTTTTTTTTTTTTTTTTTTATTATTGTTATTAAAGAATAAACATTTTATTCAGCTTTGCTTGATTTCGGGCTGAAATTATTTATCAAGAAATTGCCTTTTACCTTTTTTGCTGACTGGGATTACATGGACCTATTTGTTTACCTGTAGTTTTTGGTCACATGGCATGCATACATGTACTGAAAGATAGCCTTTTGCCATCAAATGTTATGCCATCGAATAAAACTAAGTTAAGTCATTTTTGGAAAGTGTAAAGACAGTGTGGTAAAACCTGAAGTGTTCACTTAGGCATTCCTTGAACTTCATTCAGTTAAAACAAGCATCTGAAGTTACAGATGTTCTTCCTGTTTCACTGTTGCACTCATCACACTTGGGATATCCTGCCAGGGGTAGCCCTCAATCGGCATGAATACCAGAGGCTTAGTATTTCTGCGTAGGTTGCTGTCGCTCCAAGACTGATGTCAGGTCATCAGTGGTATAAAATCAGGCAGCCAACGCCATTACATCAGTCTTTCTTGCCGAGGAGCCCGAAGCAGTTCGTCTGAAAACCGGTTGGCTGCTACATGAGTTTTCGTTTCCGAATTGAAGTTGAAGTCTTCTAAAGCTAAGTATCCTGTTGGGAATCCTTTTTTTCTTGCTCTAACCGATGTCAGAAAAAGTTAATTGTCTCGCCTGTGGAAAGCAAATACCACACCGAGACTTCCATTTTTTCTGCGTCACCTGTTTAGGCCCAGACCATGATGTCCCTCGCTGTCACTTTTGTTCTTTATTCCACGCCAGAAATGTATGTCTTTGGGTCCTTATTGTAGCTAAATATTTTTGCTCTCAGTCCTCGTATTCCGATATGGCTTTGGTAAGAAATCTGACTACCGATCTTCTGAAAAAAATGTAAGGATAAAGACAGACTGCACATGTCCAAAACTGCCGACGACGCTTCCATTAAGTTAGTCAGTTCTGCAGTCCTCAGTGAGGTGCTTTCACAGCCCCTGATACCCACTTCTGTGAATTTGCAGTCCGCTACCGAGACCTGTTCGGAGTCTGGTATGCTGCGAGACTTCTTCGACTAAGGATCCTGTGGATGTCTCTACCTTGGATGGGTCCGGAGCTGCTGAGCAGGCACCGGCTTCCAAGGAAGATGTTCATCGTGTTTCACAGTTGCAGTCCTTACAAAATGGGTTATCCGGCTCCTGATAGCCCACAGTCAGCCAGAATACCAAAGTTCTTGGTATGTGACGTCGGCTGCCTTCAGTCTAGGCCTGATGTCAGGTACAAAAGAAGGCAGCTGACGCCATTTCCTCAGTCTTTCTTGCCGCGGAGCCCAAAGCAGAAGCATTTTGCACAAGTGCCGGTCAGCTGAGTACCTTCTTTTTGTATTCCGACTGCTTAGTTGAAGACATCCACAGATAAGTACCCCATTGGGGACCCTCTTTTCTTGCTTTAACGAATGTCAGAGAAAGTTAATAACTGTCTTGCCTGTGGAAAACAGATTCCGCACCATGATTTTCACTCCTGTTGTATTAGTGTTTGGGCCTTCAGCACAACGTTCCTAATTGTGTTTTCTGTGCTTATTTCAACCCGCATACCATACTCCGTAGAGCTAGGATCTTGTTCAAGCATTTCGGAGTTTGGTTTAAGTTTGTCGGTATGGCGTCTTCTGGTCTCCCAACTTTAGATGTTCCTAAGAAGCGCAAGGATAAGGTCCGCAACAGGCTTAGGGTCAAATTAGCCGACGACATCCCTGTTAAGTTAGTTGTCAGCCCAGTGGTAGTCAGTGAGGCGCTTTCTTTACCCCTGCAGTCTGTGGATGTTCAGCAGCAGGCATCTGCGGAAACCGTTTTTGAGTCCTCCATACCGCAGGCTTCCAATTCGTTTTCTGACCCTCTGCCAGTCGCCGCCTCTGATGGATCCGGAGCCGCTAAGCATACGCTGGCTTTTGAGGCCTCTTTTCTCTGCCCAGAGACCAGATCCAGGCTGACTACCTTTATTCAGACTTCTGCGGTGGCTAGGCCTCTCCTGAGTCCCTCCGGCTTTCTAGGAGGCCATCTTGCCAAAAATCTACTCCTAAGCAGGCGCCGGCCTCCCCTCAAATGCCTCAGGCTCATATGTTTAAAATGACTAGTGATCTCTTGGCCCTTATCAAGGGCTGTCAGCCACCTCCTAAAAGGATTAGGGAATTGTCCCCAGAAGCTTTCTCTGCCTCAGACTCTGAGGTTTCCAGCAACTCTGCTGATGAAGAGGGAAACTCTCCACTTTTTTTCTGGTTTTGAGGATTCTGATGCAGAAGACTCCATCCATTCTGCCACCCCTCCAGAAGGTTTTTCCTTTGGAGATGCTCTGAATACTCTTAGGGAGCATTTCAAATGGGAAAGTCAGGACTACCCTCAGTCTAAGAAATGGATTAGGGAATTCTTGGATTTGCCACAGCATAAGCCTTTGGCTATCTCTCCGGTTTTGGAAGTTGTTGTTGATGTTTTCATGGAGAATTCTTTGACTCCTAATTCTGTTCTTCCTGCTCCCAGAAAGCCTGACAGGTATTATAGAGTTCCTTTTCAAGAATACTAGTGCTGATCCAGAGATTATTTCTCAGGGCCCTAAGGGTGTTAAAGCCATGGTTGCTAAAAATCCTGTTCCTTCTGACAGGGAATCTAGGGCCTTGGATAGATGGGGT